>NW_025335505.1:520810-749241 GCF_004798865.1 Varanus komodoensis | reverse complement strand
AAAATAAGTAAATGAAGAATATAGGAGGAGAAAAGAGAAGGAAGAAGTAGTTGTCCTGGCCAGATCATATATTTTAACAATTAAAATGATGTTTAAATAAAAAGGTCTTTACCTGGCGCCGGAAAACCAGTAACGACGGTGCCAGGCGGACCTCTTTGGGGAGTGAATTCCATAGGTTGGGTGCCACCACAGAGAAAGCCCTCCTCCGAGTACTTACTCTCCTAATTTCTTTCATGGAGGGTTCCCGGAGAAGGGACTCTCCCGCAGATCTCAAGGGGTGGTCGGGCATATACGGACGTAAGCGTATAAATGAAGTTAAGAAAGAATTGACTGTATATATGATAATGGCAGTTAGGCTAGTGATAGTTAAATATTGGAAACAGTATTTGGGTTTTGCAAAAGCATGAATGGTATAGTGAAATATGGAATATGGTAATTAATGATAAACTGACAACAGAAATAAAAATTAAAAAGGGGTTAATGAAAGCAAATGAATATAATGAAATTTGGGAAGGTTTTGTGAAAGCAGTACTGATAGAAGGCAAAGGCTGTAAACCCAATCAAGATTATATGAATTTCTGGAGGGGATATGGACATAATCGAAGTATATTAAATATTATTAATTGTTATATTATGTGAATGGTGGTAGTATTGGTCTCCAGGGTGGTGGGGGCACCTTATCATTTATTCTTTTTTAATTATTGTGTTCTTGTTATGGTATATTATCATTGTTGTGAAGTATTGTATTTATGTTTTTTTCTGTCTAAAATAAAGGGGGGTACCAGTGTTTCTTTACCAAAAGTAATTATTATTACATACAAGTCTCTGAGCATACACAGAGTGAAATTTTGAACCCTCTCTGACATTCTTTCCTTATGAATCCTTCTGTGTCTGTCCCAGTGTGGGGGGCTGTTGTGAAACTGGGCATATCTTTGCTTCTCCCACTAAGGCCCCATTTGGGCCACCCTGCAATGGTAAAGTCTATCAGAACTACATCATCAGGGGGTGGGAGTTCCCCATCCGAAATGCTACCCAGTTCCAAATCTCCTCCTTGAAGGTGTTGGAGTGCCTCCCCATTCTCATGGCCAGGTTGACTGGTCGCCTTGTCTGCCCTTGGGCTAATCATTCCAACAGCAGAAACTGGTGGAGTCTCAGGACCTTGTGCTGCAGCCTGGGCTGGGGCCATTTATAACCACCATCTCATTATCAGCGTCTGAGTAGTCAGTCCCACCAGGATAGGGAGCCTCCCCGGCATGCATCTCATCCTCAGAATCTGAACTGTCAGCCCTGCCAAAATGGGTAGCCTCTCATGTGCACACCTGTGATCTGACAGGACACCCGTGCGTGACACATACCAACCATGCGAAAAACCATCCTGGTTTGTTGTGTTGTTTGAACCCAATCACTGTGTCACTGGAGGTCAGACTCAGCATGAAAACAGCTCCATCTAGCCCAACATGAAAGACCAGGTGCTGCTGGTGTCTGTGTTTGGGATCATACGAATGGAGGTAGCATCACTTACTGCTCTCAGGTTACTGTGTCAATTAAAAAAATGAAGCAGTGCCTTAAAGTGAAGAAGTTGGGCTGATGCATACCCCTGATTCAAGGGATCAGGAAAATAAATTCAGCTATGCATAATCCAATCTTTTGTCAGTTTAACCAAGAAAAAAGTCCCTCAAGTGTGCATAACATGGAAGACTTCGTAATCTCTCCAACTAACTATGATGAAGAAACTAGCCAGGAGCACATTTTTTAAAAAATCATGTACATTATGATTCCTCTTAAAGATTACACTAAATAATCAGCTTCTTAGTCCAGCCTGTAAGAAAGACACAGAATCTTTGTGAGGCCTGTTATCATATCCATACTGGTGGCTTTAATGGTGACTGAAGGAGCTGCATTGGGCTCGGATGCCGGATAGCCAGCAATATTGTAGTGGGATGCTTTCCCTCTTACTCCATTAGCACTAGGGGTGTCACAATACAAATAATGCAGAGCAATTAAAGGTGGTTCTACAGTGGGTGTAAGAAATGACAGCAGTATAGTAAAATAATGTCTGCCTTAAACCTGCATTTTTCACTTGGTTAATATCCTCAAACAAATCCTTTTGCAACTTACACAAAAGTATTTATCACATATGCATCCTGGTCAGTCTTCCAAAGGTGCTAGAGCTGTGGACAGGTTGCATGTGTGTTTTACCTGTGGACAAAGGTAGGTTTTGTTTACTTATGCCTTTTTTACGTTACAACATTTTGCACCCATGTTGAGAGAGCTACACTGGCTGTTTCTATACCACCAAGTCCAGGTTTAAGGTTTGGTACAACTCAGGACCACCTGATTCTGTATGAGCCTGCCTGTTGCTGTACTCATCAGGAGATATTCTCCCAATGGTGACATCAAGACTTTGGAGGTCAGGTTCATCTGGATTCAGACAAGAGCCTTTTGTATGCTAGCACTCGTCTACCTACGACTGCAGGCAGACAAGTGCTAACCCAACTGTGTCTTTTTGTTTCTACTAATTAAAAAAGACCCCAATTCCACCAGATAATTCTGCCTTCTATGTAGAAACGTAGAAACACAGAAGCAGAGTGAGTCAGAAGGGGCCTCCTGGGCCATCTAGTCTGACCGCTGGCTTCAGCAAGCTCTGCTCATGACATGCTTACCATGAGCATGTAAATACTTATTTTGTGCATGGCTTAGAAATCTCTTTAATGTTAGTCATCAAAGTAGTAGTAGTAGTAATAATAGCAAATCCAGCACTTTAGGCTTACATGCACATTCATCTCTTTGACAGATGTGCAAATTGGAAAATCTGTAACATAATTTATCCAGTCCAAGCTGATACTCAGAAGCAAGTCCTGCTTTGTGCAATGGGATTTTTTTCTAAGAAAAAGTCTGCATAGGATTACAGCTGCAAATTCTGTGCTCTTTTGAACTGCGAAGTGTATTCACAAGCGCCGATGTTATGTGTTGCCTTGTGACTTGTCTGCTGTGAGGGAACACATAATGGAACAGAATGGCAGCATGTCAGAGGAACAAACACAGCTACATCGGCGATTCAATCAATGTCAGAAGTGTTTAGAGTGAAGCAGAGGAGTGTCATGATAACAGAAAGGGTTTATATTTTCAACTAAACTGAAATGTTCAGATATACAGAAAGTTGAAATGCTGTTTTGGGTGAGACATTTTTAACAATGCTATCTATCTATCTATCTATCTATCTATCTATCTATCTATCTATCTATCTATTTCAAGCATTTATATCCTATCCTGCCAAGTGCTCATGACAGCTTACAAAATATGAAATTACAATGGTACCACAGTAAAACCTCAATTATTAAAACCATATAAAACAACATATCATGAACTTAGAAAAGAAAGGAAGGAAAAGAATTGAAAATGTGACTGTGAAGAGAGGAAAAAGAAAAAAAATTAAAACATCTAAAACACTTGATTATTAAAATGGTGGTTGAATAAAAAGGTCTTTACCTGGTGCTGGAAGGAGTATAACGTCACCACCAGGTGGACCTCTCTGGGGAGCAGATTCCATAGTCTGGGCACGTCTGCAGAGAAGGCTCTCCTCTGGGTAGACAAACACCATACTTCCTTCAGAGAGGGTTCCCAGAGCAAGGACTCCCCTACCAATCTTAAGGTGCATGAGGGCATGTAGGGAAGGAGGCAGTCCTTCAGGTATTCTGGGCCTAAGCTGTTCAGGGCTTTATAGGTCAAAACCAGCACCTTGAATTGGCTCAGACTTCAGTTGGGAGCCAGTGTAGCTGATAGAGGACCAATGTTATAAGAAAATAATGACCAGCCCCCGTCAGCAACCTGGCAGCTCTATGTTGTACCAATTGAAGTATTCGGACCATTTTCAAGGGTAGCCACATGTAGAACACGTTACAATAATCCAACCCGGAAGTTACTAGGTGTCTGCAGCCAAGCTTTTAGCAAATAAGTACCTTGATGTACATCATATATCCCTCACTCTCTTGCTCACACACACATACCGAATCAAGAGCTAATGGAAGAACGTCTGTCTCCATCTCCCCACACTCTTTCTTTCACCTACCTCTTTCCTCTCCCCAAACCCCACTTTTTTCTTCTCCCTATCCCAAATCTTTCTGTCTTCCTGGCCTTCATTTATAGAGCTGTTTACAGGTCCCATGCATCACACATACACTCAGCATATGGGTATATGAGGAACAGCACACACCAGGCCAATCCCCACGGTGGATGCGTTATCAGACCTATCCCCACTTTCCATGCAATGTGCTAGCACTGGAAAGAGGATCCATGACTCTAGATGTGCATCAGCTCTCCATGCAGGGACTTCCCACTGGGTTTTCTCCCTTTGCATACAGAGCATGAATGGACTAATGTAATCCACATGTGTGTATTTCTTTAAGAATTATGGATATATCTGCACATACTTCGCTGAGAACTAAGTGGGGAGGGGGGACTGCCATTATGCTCAGGGAGTGAGCTACACATAGAAAAACAGTCCTTAGCTTCTACGCAGATAGAGGCTGCTGACTAAACAAGGATGGCCTAGTCATTTCCTTGCCCAATTTATAGGAGCAGGTTGGTAGTCAGACCCTTCTCAACTTTAAAAGTCAATGTGTTGAAGAGTTGAAATATTACAAGAATCTGTGCTGCCTATGTTCCTTTTTTGTTATAAAGAGTTCAACATTTTCCTTTATGTGTGAAAATGACAAGCAGCCATTTTCTCAGGAAGGTCATTCTGGAAAGACAGTCAATGCAGCAAAAGTCTTCATACAGCAGCAAGATAAAACAGGAGAAATATTCTCAAGAGAAAGAGAGAGCTGCAAAGAGAAGACTGAGAATTAAAATGTACTTAAAATGTGGTTTTGGACTCCTTTGGACTTGACTTTATTGATCAAGTGCTATATTTGATGGTACTTGTATTTGATGACTGCCTATCTATGATGGAACATTCTATTATGCAGAAGACTACAGGGAAGGGAAGGGAAGGGAAGGGAAGGGAAGGGAAGGGAAGGGACCTATAAGGCCATCAAGTCCAATCCTCTGCTCCACTTCCACATGTAGCCACCCATCAAGATGCAGACCCATGCCTTTCCAGCCTCAAAAGATGACTCAACCCACTAGCTTGATGCATAGCTATAGAGGCAGGTTTGCTGTGAGTTTAAAGTAAATCAAAAGCAGACTAGGAAGAGACAATAGTGGTTAACCTGGCATTGTGTATGCTAGGACCATGGAAGCATTGGTCAGAGCCCCATTTCTAACATATTTTCTCATCAAGTTGTAGAATATTTGTTTGTTGATGTTCACAAAAAAATTTCTGGAAGCAGCCTAAGTGGCTTACAAACATTCTGGCAACAAAAATCATAAAGGCATGATTATTTTATTTTAAAAACTTCTATAAAATGCTTTTATTTAAAAAAAGCTTTTAAAACTGTAGCAACTTAAAAAAAAAAAACAAAATAAAACCTATGCATCAGTGCAAACTGAAAAGATATGACTCCATCCCTTCCTGAATTTAGAGACAGTGGAGACAAGTCAAAACTCCAGAGAAATGCATTTTAGAGGATGGACATCACAAGGAGAAAGGAGGCTGTCTGCAAGCTCCCACATCCCATACATGTACTCAACATATGGATGGAAGAAGTAGGAACATTTTGATTCCCTTCTGGATTACTGCTGCTGCTGGAGGACATTTTGCCTGCCTGAGTCAGCAGCCTGTCAGCAGTAGCATCAACCAGAGCACCCAGCCTGTGTGCAGGATCCTCTAGCGCTGCCATTTTGGCCCAGCAGGAGCTCAAAGGTGCACTTGTTACTGCTGCTGAGTCCCTCAGCAACCAGTGGACTGTGGGGAGTAGACACCAGGAAGACAGCTTCCCAGCCACCAGTGGAGATTGGGCCCACTTCTCCCAAACTGCAGCATTCCAAGGTAGTTACCTCAGACAGAACTGGAAGAAAGGGAGGATCAGAATTCTTGGCTGAAATATCATAGATGACAAGCCCCAAAGTGATCCAAATGGCTGGCGAGAACCAGACCATGTCTCAATCAAGGAAAGAGACTCTTGAGCAGGCAGGGCCAGAGGGGAAGAGAGGTAATTTAATAGGCCTGATTATCCAATGCCAGTTCAAGCAAGCTGGCCAGTTACAGCCAGTATTCACACTGTTTGGTCAAAAGGGGAAGGAACCTCCCTGAAGGTGGAGTGCACTCTATTTGGTTCAGAAGAGAGGAGAGGAACTCAGCTTGGAAAGGACTTCTTAACCTGAAAGGTTCTTTATCTCTCTCATTAACTGGTCTATTAGCTGGATGAATGTCTTCTGCTAAGGACTTCTGCAGTACTCCTTTTGTATCACAAAACCAGTCTGGCTGGCCTGCTTTACCATAAAGGTTGTAGTTAGAAGTCTTTCAACTTGATCAGCTTAGAAGGGCAAAGAAGTGTGTGTGCGGAAGAGAGAAAGAGGAAGAGAGTGTGTCTGGCTAATGACCCTGCGCCCTCAACCCGAAAAACCTCGGGGTTGGAACATGCCCTGTACTAAGAAAATATCTTGGACACTAATCACAGCAAAATGGTCTTCTCTACAGCTGTGGAAAAGACCTTAAAGACTGGATTTAAGGCTTTTTTCTGGGAACTGTGCGCTACCTGAGCTACTGGCCCTCAGTGAAGGCCAGTGCATCTTTTTAATTTTATTTTTGTGGAGGTCTGTAGCAAATGGGTCACTCTTCCCTAACCTGGTACCCAGCAGGTGAGTGGGATGCCAACTCCCATAATTTTCAGCCAGACCTCTGGAAACCATCTGATTGCAGAAGCCTGGAAGAGAGCTACATTTCTATTTTCTATTCATCTCCTCTCTTTCTTCAGACAATTATTTTTACCAGCTTCCCTTCCAAGAGATCCCACCATTTGGGAGTTTAGATACCAGTTCTAAAGGTGAGGTAGCCTGCACTGCATGGGCATTCCTGAGAAAAAGGTGGTCTTGGGTTTCTGCATTTCCCTAATTTGACAGAGCCTAGGGTTGATTTTCACCACGAAATACATTAAGAAACCATACAATCCAATTAAAGACCACAAGGGAGAAAACAAAACCAAAAAAAAAAAAAATGCCTGTTACCGGCACTGATGAAGATGTAAGAAGGCTGTAACTTGGCATCTAATCCCAAACAAAGGATTTTAAGGCAGCAAAAAGTAGCAATGAGGTCTGGAAGAGATTCACAAAGAACTGGCTGCTTCCTCTCCCTTTACCTTAGCTAATGCCAGGCTGCTCAGTTGGAGAACTCTTTTGATTTATTTTGTGTGGAAGACATGTGGCAGGACTGACCTTTGGGCTAAACAGAAGAGCCACACTCTAATTACATGACCTTCCCAGGCTTGTCAAACAGCAATTATTTTTAGCTGGATTATGGCTACAACCCTAAGCACTGCTTATGAGGAAGCAAGTTGGGACTTTCTTCTGAGTACGTGTGCATGTGAGTGCACTCGCAGGCCTTCTAAAATTGAAATGTAGCAGTTTTTCTACTTTAACATAAAACAGAGGTGATTAAAGGCTGGGCCAAGGAGCCAGATGTAGCCGCTGCTCCCCAAATTCCATGTACTGCTCTGCTTTCTAAATCAAGCAACACAGGGAAATGTCCATGGTTGCAATCATTAAGTATGGAAAGATGCCCTCAAGTTGTTCACAAGGATCTGCAAACACCCAGTTACCCCACACACATTACGTAATCCACAGACATATGCTTCAAAGGCCAAACAGATATTTTTAATTGGCCAGGTTTCTCCTTCCAGCATTGGATTAGCCATTGCTTCAGGGCCTAGAAGCCCACAACTGGGAGATAACAAGGAGATCCCCATCTAATCTGAAAATCATCTTGCTCTGATCTGAAATGGACCCACAGGTGGCCTCCAAAACTCTATTGTTCAGACCCACTTCATCATAGCTGCAAGTGAGAAAGACATTTTAACATTACCCCTCTCTGGGATTTCGTATGCAGTGCACACATATGAGGATTTGTGCTCCATAGGTGTGACAACCTGACGGCTTGGTGGCACAAAGTGTTTTACCAAACTTGCACATCTGTAAGAGCTATAGTTTATAAAGTAAAATACACCTTTGGCTCCTGGCCACCACACAGAAATTGGCCATCCTTGAGTTAAACCACCATTTTTTCTTGCAGCACACTGCTTCAAGACAGAGATGCTGATTTTCAGTGTTAGTGAGACCAGCCCTGTGAAAATAGTGCTACTCAAATCAGTCATGCCAAATGTACCTGGATGTCACGATTCCCTCTTTCCAGGGCACCCCTGGAACAGAATTGAGAGATGTACACTGGAAATCAGTCAGCAAAGAAGTCCAGCATTCTGACAATTGAGAGTTCTTCGGATAATTTCAGAGAAACATATGAATTAAGCCACTCTTTTAAAAATGATCATGGTGTGGATGGACCCAAGCAAAACAAGCACCAATGGGATTTATGGATGGCTTGCATGTTTTTCTCTTATGCTTTCTATAACTTCCTAGAGGAAATTTGTAACATTTGAGTCATTGCTCAGTTTCAGTTTCTTGGGCTGGAGGAAATTATGCCAAACATGACTCTGAAATCTCCTGTAATAACACACACATCAGTGAACTCCACACACCAGAGCCTGATACCCAGCTAATCAAGATTAATGGATTCATTTACCAGATGGTTACAATGTTATTAAAATGCAAATGGTTGGTTTCTGTTAATTGTTTAATATCAGATGCAATTAATCAGGACAGTTTTACAGTTTCTAACAGTCTTGGTGCAGTTCACTTGAGTTGCTCAGAATAAAAAGAAAGGAAAAAGGAAAGGAAGGGAAAGAGAAAGGGGGAGGAAAGCCATTTTATAGGTTCCTTGCACTCTCTTTTGTATCCCTTTCTTGTTCTGTTTCATTTAAAATGCATTAGATCATATAAGATAGCTAAAAAGGGAAATGCAGAAAGAATGAAGATCAAAGTGTTACTAAAGGCAGCGCAAATCATGTCATTATTTCACAGGGCTAGTCCTACTAAAAATGTTATTTATTTAACATCCACCATCTACTCAGTAACTTTCTGCTATTGCTAGAAGCCTCCAGGGCAACTGGGAAGAATGGAGTGCTTGTTTCCAAAGGGGACCATAGATGTAAAGGGTTAAACAAACATCTGATGGAATTGAGAGAACCAGTGAGTTGCATCATTTGGGATGTTAATTATGTAGGAAAACAAGGAAGCACATACCAGAGGAGTTATCACTCTAAATGGGCAGATCCTTCCATGGAGTCACTGATTGTCAATACCAGGGCTCCAAAGTTTAGAATTTTGCCCACCCTGGCCAAAATGCTGAGGGTGATATCGAATGGAGAAAAGTCAGAAAGCAATCTAAAGAAAGTTTTGCAATCATGGCTGACTTCTGTTACCCTGAAGTACTCAATAAATGCATCTTCTGGTCACAATAAGAGATCCAGTGATGATATCATTTGGTGGGCCAAATAACAGTGCCTTAGAACAGTTAGTAATAAAACCAGCCAGAGGGAACTTCCTTGGGCTCAAGGAAGTCCAGCAAAGTCTCATTTTAGTTCAGAAAAGAAAACTTTCAAACATGAGGAGAAGCAAGATTAAAAGGAAAGTCAAAACAGTCAAATTTCTCCAGAATGCTTGGGAGTTACCAAGAACCACAGTCACAGAAACTGAGCCAGGATGTATACCACAAGTTAGGAAATGTATCACCAAATCCAAGAGGTCATAGAAATGTTTAATGAGCTATTGGAAGCAGCAAAGTTTTCCTGAAGAAAAGTCTCCTGAGCAAACTTTTGATGCCTCCAAGGATGGGAAATGCAGAAGAATGGGCTGCAAGCCAGCTGATGAAGCCAGTTCTGGTCTCAAGGACAGAGAGAGACTCTTTGTGCATTCTGTCCAGAAAGCTGCAGGCTAAACAGACTTCTGGCTCTTGACTCAGTAGGAGTACTGTGCTGAGTAACAGAGTTATATAAATAACTGTTAAGTTCAGCATGTATTTATAGGTGTGTACACAGGCATGGGCCCATGGACCATCCAATAGCAGCCAACCTATAGCTGGACCAAGAGTGAAAAGGGATGATGGTAAGTCCTCCACTAACCACTACAGAGGCAAAGAAGATATCCGGGGAGGAATGAAATCAGGGTCTGGGACTGCACCTTTTGAGTCCATAAGTCTATACTCCTGATGTGCACATGGCTAATGTGGATAGCCAGGTGAATTTTAATATCTACTGATCGGTTTACAAATTTGTCCCAGAAATGTTGATGTCATGAAATTCTCTTTAACAATGATGGCTCAGGATAGCTGAGATATGATTTGTAGCACAAGGCTGCAATTCTAAGTGCATTCATTTGGAAGTAATTAGAAACATGGGTGAGATTTACCTCTGACTAATCAGTTAGCATAATCCAGGTGCAGTCCTATGGCATTGCTGCCCAAACAACAGAAGCTTCTGAGCTGGAAGGTTTCTGACAATCCAGGACCCTACCAGTCTCTTACCAACAAGGCAAGACTGGAAGGAGTGAGTCTCCCCACCCATCTCATAAGACGAGGAAGGGAATGGGTCTCTCTGCGCAACCTGTCTATTCCATCCCCTCCTAAGCTAAGAATACCAACTGCAGGAGAAGAAGTTGGCAGAGGCAGAGATGAGTGTCTGTGTGGCAAGGAAATCCCTTCAGAAGTTTCCCTCTAAGATCCTAGCGCTGCCTCCAGTATCAAAGGGGAAATCGCCAGCATCCTATGGCCTCAAAGATGTCATTGGAAAGTCTTGGGAATACTCTGTTAGAAAGGGTCTTGGCATTCTTTCATTGTATCAGAAAACCTAGTGGAGCAGCCTGGACAAAGTAAGCCTTCAGACCATAAACTTCATGTTGTCTGATTGGGTAACCTCAAGCTTTGCCAGAGCCATTTATCTCATTTCATGGGCAGCTATCTAAACAGTGGATTGGATTTCTTCTGGCCATGCTTTTTAAATCACTTACAGAGAGGGTGGGTGGGAGGGGAATATTATAAAAATCACACTGTTTGGTTAAAATTCATCTTCTGAATGTTCTTTTTCTTATTATCCCCAACAGCAACACCCACATGACTTGGCTGATTGTTTTTCCATCCCCAAACCTGAAATCTTTACAAGAAGTAAACATTCATTCTCTGAGAGATCTTAACCTGCCAGTGGTAGGAGATAAAGAGAAAATACCAGTTTTACACAGGGAAGATTAAAATTGGATAGAGATTTTAGCTGAGACGGCACAGAGAAGTGTAAATGAAATATAGCTTGTGAGAAAGCAGCAGTCAGCCCAAGTCTGGTCTAAAATGGAGAGAGATACTTTGGGAGATATAGGAAGTTTTATTTCAATGACTATTTTATTTTGAAAGAGAATATTTCAGTTTAAAGGCAAGGCAGTATTAAAACATTTTATGACTTTAGAAATAAATATCTGTGTCTAAATTGTCATGCATTTGTGCTGACCAAACTTGAGAGAGATAGTGGTAGGCCAAAGTTTTAATGGGGAAGCAAGGATGTCTTTGGAATGTTTTATTTGTTCTTGCTTTTAATCTGGCAATAGAGTAATTGCTTGCTGGGTGCAAGTTTCTGGCAGACTTGACTGCCCTCTTGTGGCCAGTTTACACCACCAGACATGAGGGCTTTAAGTGGGTAGTGGAATGAGGCTAGGGATGTGTGAGAAATCCAGTTTGGAGGTGAGAATCTATTGGATTCCCTTGGTTTGGCTCCCTCAGTGCTGGCCCACTTTCTCTCTTCCCAAAGTCCACCTTGGTGCCACGTGTGTTGAGCATTTGCACAAGCATCTGCAGAATTTGAATGTGCATACCTGCTGCACAAACAGGTTCCCTCTTCTGCATGCATGGCTTGTGGGCTTTGGGCACCTAGAAACATAGAAACAGAGTGAGGCAGAAGGGGCTTCCCGGACCAGCTAGTCTGACTCCCAGCTCCAGCCAGCTCCACTCATGACATGCCTACCACATGCATGTCCAGCCTGTCCTTAAACACCTTCACCGTCAGGGCTTCATCCACCTCCCATGGAAGCCCACTCCATACCCTCAGGGTCCTAACCATCAGGAAGTACTTCCTGGCATCCACCCTAAATCTTGGTTCCCTGAACGTTGCTCCATTGGAACACGTCCTGCACTCCAGTGCAGAAGAAAAAAGGTCATGTCCCAGGCACCTAAACGTTGCTTATTTTTATTGTTTCATGTTTTGGAATCCCTAACTTCTAGTTAAGAAGAGCTTATTCTGTCTCTTCTCTGAGCTCTGCATTTCTCACCTGTAAGAAATAATTACAGAATTGTTCCCAGAACTGAGTCCTGGGGGCAGCTGTCATGTCATCCTAGTGATTCCCCTCTAATAGTAACCCTCTGTTTTTGGTCCGTCGGTCATGCCCTAATCCATCAGACAGTGCATCGGTCTATCCCAAAACTCCTCAATTTTTCAACCAGGATATCGTGCGGCATTTTGTCAAAGGCTGTTTGACAAGCCTGGGAAGGTCATGTAATTAGAGCGTGGCTCTTCTATTTAGCCCAAAGGCCTTGCTGAAATCCAGGTATACCACATCCACTGCATCCCCTCCATCCAGCCACCTCAAGACCTTGTCATAGAATTCCACAAGGTTCATCTGGCAGGACCTATTTTTGCATAAACCGTTTTGCATGGCCACCAACCTCCCTTCCCTATCTAGGGACCCCAGAGCATTTCCTGTTATGAGTCTTTCCATTGTCTTTCCCAGAATGGACTTAAGGCTAACCAACCTTTAATTCCCCATGTCCCCTCTGTTGCTCTTTTTGAAGATTGAGACCACTGACGCCACCCTCCAATCTTCTGGAACCTCACTGGTTCTCCACAAGGCCTCAAAAATGGAGACCAGCAGACGTGAAAGTTCCCCCACCAACTCCCTAAGTAACCCATCAGGCCTGGCACCTTTGTAATGTCCAGTGCCCTGAGCAGCTCCTCGACTTCTAATGGGGTGACTCTAATCTGTACCCCTAAGTCCCCAGCTTCATCCAAGCCCCCATGAGGATCTCCCCCACCCTGCTTTGGAGAGAACACAGAGGTAAAATTGTCATTTTAATCACCTGTTTCATGTACTGTGGAAGGTCGCCACATCAGGCAAACAGGAATTCCACTAGTGTTTGCGAGCATTTGTGGAACTCTCACAGTCTCAGCTTGCCAGGGCCAAGTACAAGAAAAACATTCAGTGAGCAGAAGGCAGCCAGATTCCAGTAGGATGCTCATAACCCTAGTTGGGGCTACTAGCGATGGCCCCATACCTTATATCTCTGAGTGTGTAAACACCTCCCCCACTCTTGTTTCAGACATTGCCATGTTTACTTGAACAGAAAACAGGAATGTGGCAACTTAGGAATGGAGGAACTTGAACATGAAGATGACTCATATTTCAGTCAGGAACCCTGAAAAGGCAGGCTCCATGATTCCACAGAGAGTTCTACTTGTGTTCAAACTGATGGGAATAGAGCTCCCATTCAGGACTTCCGTACAGCAAAGCTAGAATGAAAGAGACTGGGGCAAGTCCTCAAGAGAAAAGCAGCAGGCCAGCTTTCACCCACTTGAAACCTGAACAGGGCTGGAATCATACAGATGCTGCCACTAAAGGTTGCATGGAGGAATGCATATTCCACCTTGCCACTATATATATAACAAATGCTCCTTGATAGTCTAACACTAGTGCAGCCAGACAAAAGAGTCTAGACTGCAGCCTTCTTCATGGCAGGCAAGGATTTATTTTCATAGGGGAAGCACTCATATGTTCATCTTCTCCCTACAGCTTAGTGGCTCCCCTCCACACCACACCAGCTGACGGTAGCACACCTGTCAGGGAGCAAAACACTGAGCTGGCCATTTTGTTGGACTTAGGGAACGGGCAGCTTTTGCACAGGAGTCTTCCAGGAACCAAATCTGCATGCTGGTGCACAGCTCCCTCTTCCATGCACGTGACTTGCAGGCTTTGAGTCTGTGCTACACAGGGTTTGTGCAAAGAGCACTTCTACTAGTTTTAATAACACTGGTCTACACATTTTGGGAAATTATTGACCTCCAAGATAAAATGAGCTAATTCCTGCACAGTTTGATTAGATGAATTAGAAAACAGGTGATAAAGGTGCTAGTTTGCTAAAGTTTTCAAGATATTTTACAATAAAGATTTATACAAAGGCAAATGTATTTGCCTACAAGGGAGGGAGGTGTCTGATGATCATGATGCCTCGTAACTTCTCAACAAAGTACGGTAGAACAATGAAAATGGCACCACATGGAAATGTATAAATTTATCTTCACTTTGAGACTAAAGATTATCACCTAACTGTAATTTATTGTTCATTTATTGCAAGGTACATTTGTCTGGGTCAGATCTACGCATCCTACAGTTACATCTGGGGGCTTGTGGAAATGTCATTGCCTAACATTTCCAAGGAACAGTTGTGTGATATTTTCCCTCAGAAGCCAAGGTGCCTTGAAACTGTGTAAACAGCACAGATAACTTCTGCTACATTTGTGGCGAGGTTATATTTGCATCTCAAAAGTGCAGCAGGACAGCAGTGATAAAAAAAAAAAGGCATACCACCTATATTTTGGATGCAAAATAGGGGATCGGGAAAAGAGTTGAGCCCCTCATTATTGCCGCATTACCTATGTACCTTGTCTGCATCATTGGCTAAACAAGAAGAAAAAGTCCATGCCTTTCGCAGTCCCAGTGGCGTGGAGGGAACCCACCGATAATGGTAGCAACTGCTATTTTTGCATGGTTCCCCCAGTTGCAAAAGGGATCTCAAGAAAGGAGTGGACCGTGGAATATCCGAACGTTCCATCCGCACTGCGTCCTGTGCCCCATGGTGCAGACTTGCCAATTCCAGATCCACCAGAATCCCACTCTCTAGACTCAGGTGATGATAAAGACGATGAGCTTGTCAGTTTTTCATGCAAAAAGCACGAAAATGTTACATGAAAAACCAATAAATGAATGGAAAGTTACGTTATTGGTATAACAAAATAAATTTATAATGATTGGCGTGGCACCATTCTCATTGCTATATCACACTTTGCAGAAAGGTTATGGAGCGTAATTGCACATCTACTCATAATTTTGAATTATTTTGATGCAATTTTGACCTGAAGCATCAAAATGTCTGGTGGGCCATTGTTTCCCCAGCACTGTTTTGCATCTGCCTGCACAGGGCCAGCAGCGGCAGGGCTCTTTGTTCTGAAGTGCTAGGGCTCTTTGTGACAGTTCCTCATTGTCACACTTGTAAGGAAATCCAAAGTTGCTGGCAGCTGCACCGATGCATAACTATTGCCCTCTGTTTATCGGCATCATTTCTGGGTCTTTTGTAAATGGAATGGGACATAATGACCCATCCGAGGCTACACAACTCCAAAATAATTTGCATTGCATCAGGAATAGCTCACAACTATATATCATTGCTGAAAAATTCTCTCACACACTCTGCTTCTTAGCTATTGTGTTGACTGCAGTTAAGCTGGGAGAAGGCAGGCTCCTCTGAGGGGTGGCAGATGTTCTCATCAGTGCCGCTAATCAAAAGTCCTGGTGCATTGTCTCTGTGAGCTTTGGCTTCACAACACCACTGAGCAAGGGGCACATGCCCATTCTTCCTCCATTGAAAGAGGAACATCGACTGGGTAGGAAGGTGGCATCATTTCCTGCCCCATCCGTTCAGTTAAGAGTGAAGCATCACTATCCCCCTTTGAACCATCACTGATGAGTGTAGAAGAGTGTAGAAGACTCATTATTCTGAGATGAAGAAATAAAATTGGCGCAGAATGCCCATTTCATTTCCTCATTTGTCTTTTCTTCAGTGCTAGATCAAGCTGATGTGTATTATAATTTGACACATTGTAAAATAATTTGAGATTCTACTACCTGTGGCAGCAAACATTCAATTGCTTTGGTGGGTAGGGGGATTGAGAAAAGAAACAGACAGCAGAAGATAAACTGTCAGAATAAGTAATCAAGTTAAAAAACTTAGCTTAATTCTCAAATGACAAAGATATGCAAGTTCCCCTGCCTTTTTTCATTAAGGGTGTTCATTTCAACTCAAGAACATTTGCAATACAATCTCCAGTGTAATTTCTTTCCAGACTGCATCTCCTTTTAGTAATTCATGTATAAAATGAGAGAAAAACTAAGAAATGAAACAAACTAAGTGATTTTCTGGACAAATGTAGCTGCTAAAATGCGGAGATGAGGCTTTCCTTCAATAAACTGAATAATCACTGCTGTTAGCCATTGATTTAAAGTTAAATATTTAAGACTGATACAGTTTTCCTGTTTGCACAGATAAAAGAATTCTAACTTGCATACAGCCAAATGAGTCCAGCTGTCCCTTTTGTCCTTAAGCAGTTTCAATTTCAGTGGTATGCTTTCTCCCAAAATAATGATAATAAACCCAAAACATTTTGCTACATATAATGTATGCTTCTGTTATCAGTGTTATGCAGAATAGCCTAGAGCTATCCATAGTCATGGCAAGTCTGAGCCAGAAAAATGGCACCTAAGAAGAGACAAGTGACAGCTAAGTCACATGGTATGGCTCTTATTGGGCTGTGCTACTGTAGCTCCCAGGTAAGAAGACTCTATGTTTAGATGCTTCTTGATATAAAAATACTCCCTGCCTATGTAGCACTAGTATATGAAGGGGAACACCTCCTTTCACTTACCTCTGTGCCAAGACAACCTTTAAATTCTGAATATTTGCAATGTACCAGAACAGAGGCAGGAATATAATAACAGTCTTCTTTTTCATCATCATCTTCATCTAAAATAAAATAATGTGGCAACCCTATAAGTTGGCTGCATCACAGCTTTGCTTCTGCTGAGAACTCAGCCTCTGCTGATTCCAGAATTTAGATGCCATTTTGAACTAGTTTTCTTCTATATGAAAACAAAGAAACAGAGCAAGTCAGAAGGGTCTCCAAGACCATCCAGTCTGACCCCTGGCTCCAGCCGGCTCCACTCATGACATGCCTACCATGTGCCTTTCCCACCTATCCTTGAACACACTCACAGAATTACATGAAATGCATGCATTGAAAATACATACAATTCAGTTCAATACAATCAACAGATAAAGGAAAAAATGTTGTAAATTAAAAGGTGGTTGTAGAAATGAACCACCAACTAAATGACACAAATTACATAAAATGGGAAATGCTTTAACTCCAACATCTAAGCAAATTGCAACCATCCATGGAGACAGAGTAGATGGTTTGCTCTTCATCTTGTTCCATAATGCAGAAAAGACCTTGCAAGGCAGAAAGGCATGGAGAAAGCCATCCTACCAGAATGTATTTGTTGCAAAGGTTAGATGTGCTGGATGAACACTGTGTAGTGCAAAGTTCTTGGCAGCTAGGTGTATCATGGCTCTACAATAGCGGCTCGTTTGCAGTGTTTTTGCAGTGTTCTAGACTGGACATGGCATGGTCGCTATTCATTCATGTTAGACTGGGAAAAAGAGACATTGGGAGATTACAATGAGCATGAAAGGGAAGAGAAGTAGCAAATAAATACATGGGTGGTTCGGCAGAAGCATCCTTCTTGGAGAGTCCCAGGACAAATGTTTAACACAACCCCCCCCCAAATATATACATGCAAACTCTTCAGAAACATGAAAGTTTCTAATTCTTAAATTGTGCTTCCCCCTTTTCTGAAATTACACACCCATACTGAGGCTTTTCTACCATGCCCTGGAACACACACTCTTTTAAAAAACATTTTTTTCCTAATTTTATTTTTGTCTAATTTGGTTCCATTGAATATCCAGCCAGAATTAAGAGACCTGCAAAAGTGAGAACTTGGAAATGGAGCATAGTTCACAGAAGCCGAGCCAGACTCCTTCACACAGCATATTTTTTAAATGTGGAACTCACTTCCACAAGACGTGATGTTCAGATGGCTTTAAAAAGGATTAGGGGAACAACCATCTGCATGCTTAGGGCAACACAATCCCTTCAAGTCCCAGCATTTCCCAATGGCTGCTAGTCATTAGGCTTCTGTGTTGCATTTAGGATCAGGGGCAGCATGCCTCTGAATGTCCATTGTTAGGAGGCAACAGCAGGAGGGCTCTCTTGCCCTGCTTATGGGCTCAGGGGCACCTGACCAGGAAACATGCTGTCAGACTAGATAGGTCTAGGGCAGGAGTGGGCAACCTGTGGCCTGCCAAGTATTTTGGCCTACAACTCTCATGTCCTCTCAGCATAAGCTATGCTCACAAGGGCTGATGGGAATTTTAGTCCAAAATATTTGGAGGGCCATGAATTGCCCTCCCCTGGTCTAGGGCCTGATCTAGCACAGCATTTCTTCTGCAGGCCAGACTATGTATCCTTCAAGCTAAGACTTGGTTGCTCTGCCCGGCTCTGCAGCGCCTGCGAGATCTCACCCACTTGCCCAATTGCTTCGACCAGAGTTGCCCGGGCCCTTCTGCAGGTGAGGCATGTGCAGCTCCTTCTGCCTGAGACCACCAAGCGTGTCTGCAGCTAAGATACAGTTAGCAGTGAATGCACCGATTGCATCAACTTCAACCAAATAAATGTCTCTTATTGCAGCGTCTATCTCCCATTCCTATCGGGAGCAGCTAGGCTTTTAAATCCCAATTCTGCTTTCCATAATCTTCACCAGATTGTTTAAATAAATGAGCAGGCTTTCTTTTATTTAAATAAACAAGTTAGATATTTCTCATGAGGAAAGCTAATCAAAAAGAGGATTGCCTGTAGTGACATAGAGTGTAAAAGCTAGGATTAAAAGAAATTGCATTGTTGGGGCACTGACATTAATTTTTCGTTTTAATACCAAAGGAATCTTGGCAATCATGGAATTCACCTTGGGAAGGTAAATTTAGCATCTAGGGTTTTCCTAACCACTTTTACTATTCTTTTCATATTTGTAGCAGACTCCCCTGCAGCTTATTTGAACAGACTGTCACCAAATTCATAATCGAATTTAATTTAATATACTGAAATTTCTGGCACACAAGGTGGATCTTCCAAACTGTGTGATAGGAGATGCTATTTATTTAGAGGATTTTAGTTCTAGTCAAGGAGTCTGGAATGAGCTGTAAGTGTTTCAGTTGTTAACTGGAAGCTGCCCTGGAAGTTGTGAAACTGAAAAGTGAGATTGCAAACATTTTTAAGTGGCAAAACAAACAGTGTCAATACTTTTATGGTTGAACAGCACTATCCTAGAGAATTCTGTGCTCTTCTGTTATTATTTTGCCCAAAGACAGACCAACCTGGTACCCTCCAGTTATCCTGGGCTGCAGTTCCCATAATTCCCAGCCAGCAAGGGTCAATGGGAATTATGGAAGTTGCAGTTCCATACATTTGGCACCAGGTTGGGGAAGAATAAGATAGACAAGACGGACAAAGCACCAACTTTTCCTGGATTGCATCCCACATTTGGCACCATTGCAATGCATGCGTATTTTTCCCCACATTTGTTATTTGTGGTTTGGGGTCTTTTCTTTTTCTTGTAGTAAATCTGCCACTGTGAAATCTGAAATGCTAATTAATTATTTTTATTTTCTGTAAGCTATGTCACTAGTTAATCTGGTATAAATCTGCATTCATGTTGGTTTTTTAATGCTGAAACTAGTTTTCAGAGAGAACTTTGGGGCAAAATTTTGAAGAACAAAGGTAAATTTCTACAGGATTTATGAGGCTGCCAAGCTTATCATCGTCAGTTGGACAGCAATGAATTAAAAAGCAAAACAAAACATTTCTCCCTGCAATGGTGTCAATACAGTTCATGTGTGTCTCTGAGGAAAACAGCTTCCCTCACTGGCAGCCACCATTTCCCCTCCAGAGTTCCCTGCCCTGAGGGAAGGAAAGGTGAGGAGAAATGATGGATGCAGCTGATGTCTGTTCTGCTCCCCATTCTCTTCCTCCTCCTCGTATGAAAAAGAGGGAAAGAGCTGGCGCTACCCTAATTCTGCTCATTAGCAATCACAGTCCCCCATCTAAACCTTTGGAGCCTCCTGGCACCAAAGCTCCTCCATCCAGTCAGGGCCCATTCACAGGCAGGGTTCAAGTTAAATTTGGGAAGAAGACATGATGCAATTATCTCTCACCATTTTCTGTGTTCTGGCATTGTACATTATACATTGTACCTTCCTCTGTTTTATTTTCATTGTTGACTATGATTGTGTACTCTGCAGAAAAGTGTGCTTTTTAAAGAAAAACATTCACCCTGCATGGTCTCTGCTTGACTGAAGTGTAGCTACACTTAACTAAAGGCAGAGAAAGCTTGCTGCCTGGGCAGAAGAGAGTTCATTTCTGTGCTCTTTTTTTAAGAGTTTGGCAATTCCAGTTTGATCAGGAACAAGATCTCTACCCTCTGAGCATATTAGGAGAGAACACTGAGTGAAATAGTCTAGGAAAAAACAAGGAACCAAGAGTACAATCCTATTAGAGCAAAGACATCCTTCAGCTCCCAGCATTCCCCAGCCACAGAACAGAATGCTCCTTATTCCTCCTCTCTGTCCAGTTATGAATAGGATCATGAACTAATCAGTGGATTATTAGGCTCCAAAATCAAGCTGTAATCTGACCATTAAAGGAGCTATCTATGGTACTAAAACTATTTTGGGCTAGGGTTCAGTGCCATGGATAACTATTTCAAAGTTTAGACAGAATCCGAGCCTAGTCACATGTACTCAGAAGTAAACCCCACTGAGTTAAACAGAAACATGAAGCCTAAAATTACTTAGCCAAAAGATGGCTAACAAACTCCTTGTGGTGCCAGCAGGAATTGTGAACAGCAGGGTTTGATTTCTGTCTGAAAGGACAGAGAGAAAAAGCCAAAGCTCTGCTTGTTTAGGTTCTGTAACTTGAGATTACATCCTGTTGCCATTTTTCCTTACTGGCTAGAATTGGGTGTTCACAGAGGAATGCCCATCTTTCCACATTAGCCACCAGCAGGTTAACAACCAGCAGTGCCTCCCACCTGATTAGAAATTTGCTGTAAGCGTAAACTGCGGGGCCACATAAATAAACATTGCCTTGCATTAGTGCCCATTATTTTGGTTTCCCTACATTTGCAAGGAGGAAGGAGCAATGGGGCTCATGCTTCCTCAGCCGTATCTATTATTCATCACTTTTAATATATACACCTGATTGCAAGGAAAATGGAGCACCTTTAATCCCACAAACGGAATTAAATATGTAATATGATACACAAAGGTGGCCATGGATCAATGTCCGACTGTATACTACTCTCAATGCCTGAAATAAGCCAGATGGAATCTAGGAATTTCTCCATCCTTATTCTTGTTTTTCCCCCTTTCTCCTCTCTTTCAATCAGTGCAAGGATCAGAAGTTTCATATTATTTTTATTTCAAAAAGATTAAGACAACCTTTGATTTATATTTAATATAGAGAGAGCTTAAAGGTTAATCGAGAGGTATTGCAGGCTGCATTTCTCCCAGTCTCATTCTATATGTGTTTTCTTGAAGGCCAAGCTTAAAATTAGGATAAGCAAATGTAAGGAAATTGTGCATGATTCTGTTTTTATTTTTATCTTTGTTTAAGCATGCACAACTCCTTTGTTTAAGCATGCGCAGATTGCAGTGATCAGGAAGGGGCATTAAAAGAAGGGGGAAGGCCTCTCTTTTTTAAAAAGTCAGTGGATTTTTTCTTGTTTTAATCTCTCAAGAGGGGAGGGGTGGTGGAATGGACGGATAAAAAGTTTAAAGCTCCCTGAGCTATAGGGCCTCAATGCTACACCAAACTAAAGACAACTGTGACACATGCTTCCATGACCCATGATTTTCCAAATGTTTCATTTGGTCTTGAGATGAAAGGGCTTATCTTTTAACTTACTGAGGCCTTACTGAGGCTTCTGCTTCTGAATTCTTCCTAGAATTATGATCCATGCCTTCACAAGTGCTTCTCTTTCTCTGACGTTCCATATGTTTCATGACACAGCTGCAAGGCAACCCTGTGATACAGCAGAAGTGCAAAATTATATGATCATGGCATGATGTCCCTTCCATCTTATCATTTTCCTTGCTCTTAATAACAGAACACGGCACAATAAATGATTTGTGTAAAGAAGCCCTCAGTCCACTGAGAGTCTGTGGAGCACAGTGGAGGGAATATTGGACTGGGGACCTGGGATATCTGAATTCTAGACCCCCGCTCAGCCATGAAGCTCTCAGCCTAACCTGCCACATTGGGTTGCTGTGCTGAAGATAAAACGGAGAAGAGAAGAACCTTGTCAGCTATCTTAGATTCTTTGCAAAAATGCAAAAACAACCCCCTCCATAAATGCTCTGTGATCATAACCATAATTATAATCTCAGTGTATTCAAATCATTGAGACAATGTGTTCCTTCATTACTACTGGCAATCTCTCTCTCTCTCTCTCTCTCTCTCTCTCTCTCTCTCTCTCTCTCTCCAGACATATTCTCAGAGCACAATCCTCTACCTATTGCTATGCAGATGAGAGCAAGCAAGATGGGAGAAGGATAGAGGCCTTCATCACCTTCATCATTACCATCACCTGTCCCTCCGGTTTTGTTGTTCAATGATAAACAGGCCTCTGAGCCACTCTAGCAGATCTGAGAGAGAGGCTTTGGAGCCACGCATTTACTCCACGCCCTCCTCACCCCTGTCCTTTTTTTTCAAATCAGTGCTGTGGCCAGAGAAGAAAATATCCCATGGTTTGAAAGACTGGGCAGTGGGAGGCTGAGGTCTCAGTGATTCCCACCTCTGACCTCCTAATTGTCCCTAAGGCTTCATGGGTAGGCATGTGCACTCTCTGAAGAGCCGTGGAGTAGCCCTGCTCAGCAATCACTGCTGTAATGTTTATTTTCTGGGCCTTACAAATGGCTCACCATCTGCATTTTTTAATTTATGACATGGTAGCAACCCTTTTTTTTTTTTTTTCTCCCCAAAGATCTACTGAAGTGGGTTTTTTGTTTTTTTCTTTTTGGTCGTTTGTTGTTTTGTTTCCAGTGCAATCCTATGAACATCTGCACAGAAAGAAGGCCACTAAGTTTGATAGGACTTTCTACCATATACATAAGACTGTAGCCTTAATAGGTCAGAAAGATATATGAGAAGGCTGATGTGGCTGCGATAATTAATGAACATCAGCTGTTAATTAACAAAATATAGACTGGATCAAAAGTAAGTCATTGACAATGGAAGATGAAAGGCTTTTCAACAACTTAAACATCAAAGACCTGGTTTGCAATGGGAGATATTTCTGGCTACAGGCAGTTCCTGATTACTACAGCAGCTGCCATTCCTCTGAACCAGATCTTAGGATGCCAAGTTGGAGTTGATGGCCATAATGGCACCTTCTTTCAGAACTAGTGCTGCACTTTGCACCTACCAAATTTCATGGAAATCTTTGCCCCTGGAAAATGGATGGCGTTTTTCCACCTCTTCCATGGGGACAGGTGATTTTGTGTGTGGAGGGCATGATTAACATGTAATCCTCAACATCACAAGGAGGCCAAGACATGTGCACACTCTGTTAACTTTTTCAAAACCTGTACTTGAAAACTCTGAATATTTTGGAAAATCTCCAGTGCTGTGCTACCTTGCCAGCTGATGCACTTTTTGGAACATCCATGGAAAGCATTCCATGAGGCCTCCAAGAAATGGGGCAGCCAAGGTGGCTGCAGAGCACCAGACTGAACAACAAGAATTCCTTTCATTTTTTAAAAAAAGTTAAACGGGTTGTTAACCATTAAAAATGAATCCCAATGTTTAAGAATGCCAAGTCTTAATCCATGTTTCTTTCTCTGATGTTTCCCTTCATCATCCCCCCACTCCTTTTTTGCTCATGTGTTGGCTCTTTCTCTGGAAAGTTTGAGCCCAATATGTAGTTTCACCCTCATTATACAGAAATGAGTTTGCATTTTGAAATAGGAACATCAGCCTGTTAGTACATTCTTAATGCTTGTGATATTCCTACTAAACTGACTTGTTTGGAATATCAGAAATAAACAGATGTGAAATTTGCAGGCATCAGCACTGTGGGATTTTATCAAAGAAAGGTCATCCTTGAGCAGAGCATCATGTAACTTGATTAAATTAAGCCACTGATTGCATCAACAGTAAAAATGGAGTGGGAGGAAGGAATCAGCAACCATGTCACTGTAGTCTTGTGTTTTAATTATGCAAAGTAGGTATTTTGCAGCACAGAATTTGATGTTGATGTTCCCTCTCTGTAATGGAACCAGAGTCATTTTTCACTATCATGAAAAGATCTCCCCTTGTTTATAGGTGCTAATTACATAAATATTATGTGATCTCATTTCTACTTACACATTAAATAATTGCCTCAGCACTGATTGATGCAACATCCCATTGAACCACAAATCCTGTAAATAGGGAGCTCAATCACCAGGCAACTTTCAAGTGCTTATTTATTTATGGAAAGCAGAAATTATTCACCATAAAAATTGTCTGGAAATGGGAAGAATGTTAGATGAAGATAAGTGCACAAGAAATAGAAGAAACACAACTGTTCCCGAACAAAATGCCTTATGACCAAGGGAGATTATATGTGACCCATTAACTTCTTAGAAAGCATTACTAATCTTGGTGTGGTGTGGTGTTGTGTCTTGTTGTGTCTTGTCTTACATAGATATGACTGAGTGCACTGAATTCATAAAGATTTTTTTTCTTATGCAAAATACTGCCATGAAAAATACGGAGGCTTGGTTCCCAAGATCCATCCCATCCTCCCCACTTTAACCACCTGCAACATCCCCCAAAGTCTCTGCCTCCATGAGTGGCATGGGATGTACTGCAAGAGGCTTCTAAGGAGGGTAAAACTTGTCCCTATCAGACAGACCAGTCTCTCTTCCAACAGACGCCCCTGCATCCCAGCCCATGTTGCTCAGGGGGGCCTTCCCACCCCTGCCTGTCCAAGATGCTTTTTCAGGACCACAGGCAAGTTCAGTAAGAAAGGAACCAGAAACATTCCTTCATCGAACTTCCTCCTGTTTGTGTATCTTAAGCCCTGAGCAATTCTAATTTGAAAACCCAGGGATGATGGGGCTCCTTTAAAAATGTGCAAAGTGGAAACCCTATGTTAGAGAGGGCTTTTTCCTCGTTATATTTGTGGCCTGATGTCACTGCAGTAAACGGGCAGCAAGCACAAGTCAACGTACTAAGAAGAGAGCAGAGTATTAGCATTGCCTTGCTTGGTGGGCTAGCCACTCTGTTATGTTCTTTTCAATGCAGAGTAAGAGATAAATTCTTCAGAAAGTTCAATGCATGATTCAAGGAAAACATAACCGCCCGATACTGAGTTGTGCTGTGGCACAATGGGCCTTATGTCAGGAATGATGGAACTGTAGCCTCTACAAGGTAAAGTCTACCTTTGGGAAGGGATCTGCTTCAGTAGGAAAGGACATGTTTTTCATGCAAAAGGACCCTGGTTCAGTCACTGGCATTTCCACATGCGACTGGAGAGGCTTCTGTTCTGAAACCCGAGAGTTTCCACCAGGTCTTCCTATGTCCTTAACTAATGAGCAATCATTCCGTCCCACCCCCCCCCACCCCCCCACCTAGGATATTCTACAGAGCATTTAACAAGCCAAAAGCTCCCTTCTACAAAAAGTTGCCATTTTACCCTGCCAGATAAGCTTCCCTTCCTTAGCAACCGAAGAGGTAGATATCTCGCAAATAAAGCATTATCTCTGTGCCAGTAAAGCTTCACCTGCTTGACATCTGCCTGTTAGGCTGCTAAGGAACAAGAACATTGCCAGAAAAACTGAGATCTCTATGAAATAACATGCTGTAGCTTTGAAATGCCTCAACTGGCAGTTTAAAATTAAGAGGCCAATATGTTCAGCTCTTTGGAAAGAACCATTAAAAAAACTACGCAGATGTTTACTTAGGAATGTATGGTGTGATTGGGCAAGAGACTGAAATGGGTCAAATAAACAGAATCCAAGATAGTTTAGTTCATAGATGAAAAACCAGGGAGCTAGAAATGCACCGCTAAGCTCATTAATCTGTGCAGAAAGACATAAATAAGCATATGCAAATTGGGAGGGAGATCCAGAAATTAACTGAAGTGTCTGTGAGCCTTGCATACAGGATAGTTTTAAGAAATCACCTCACTTTCCTCACATATTCTGGAATGAGTAGATGCAGCTCTACAGGTCCGGGTCTGCACAGTTTGGCCCCCTCAGAAAAGAGGAACTGTGCAAAGAAGGCACGGGTGTTCCCCCCCCCATCACTTGGAGCTTTCAGGCATGACCATGGAGTAGAACGAGCCATGGCCTCAGGTGGCAGGCACTGCAGGGGCAGCGGTAGGCCTGCTGTTCTTCCTGACACCCTGCCCTTTGCCCGGGCATGGGCAGTGCTGCTCTGTTTGCTGTGAACAAGCCTCTTGTCCTCCGGTGTGGCAGAAGATGCTGTCCTGTGGCCAGTGCTGAAGTCAGAGTCCATGGCCGTTGTTGGTTTCGATACCTGGAATGGTGTGGGGCGCCATCTTGTCCTTTGCCTTAGGTTGATCTAGGCTCCACGCTCCCTTAGAAGTGTGGTAAAAGGGCAGAGTCTCCATGAAAACTCCTCCACCACGTCACGACAACTGACCCGAGGGCAGAGCCATCAATACTCATGCTCTGTGAGATGGTCATGGCCGTGGAGCATCGAGGGGCTGTAGGATTCAAAGCACAATTTGCCATTTGGCATTTGATTAATGCTGCTACCCAACATAGCTGCTTCAAGTTCTGCAAAGACCCACAGAACTGCTCATGTCAAATTTGAACTATTTTCTTCAGCAAGAATGAGCATCAACTATGCCGTCAGATACAATGCTGGCTAATTGAGAGCATTGTGTACATGAGCCTTCTCTTTTGTGCAGAATTCTCCATTTGTAAGTTTGATTGCTAGGAATCTTTCAGCATGACATTAAAGCATGGCCTTTAAAAAATCTTTTCTATGAATATATTTTATCATTACACATAGCCTGGTGACCAAGGAAGGCTGGCATTCTTGTTCATTTTTGCATCCTTTTTATCTCTAACACCTGTAATATCTCCACAGTCAGGACATTTAATAATTCTCCTTTTCATAATATATGCATGGTTATTCGGTCCTCCACCTCCTTTGTTCTATTCCTGGATTTGGTATTTGTCTGAACCAGCTGTCCTTTTGGAGCCTGTATTGTAATCTGACCTATTATAATCATACAACTCTTTTCACCTCTCTAGCCCCCAGTTCCTGATTTGTCTTTTTCACACAGAGTCATTCTGTGCTGCCTTCCAAGGCAGCTGAACTGCCTCATTTTGTGGTCCTTCCCAAAGGTATGGCGGATTACCTTTGCAAGCTACACACAATATACAATCAGATGTCCTGCAAATGTTCAGGAAGAGGACAAGGAAAAAGAAGATGATACATCTCCAAAGCATTGTTGCTGCCCCAGAACAGACTTTCTATTGTGGATACTGATGTGTTTGAGATGAGTGAAGAGACAGTGGAAACTCTGAGACCTGGGTTCACACCTACAGTAGAGGATGATGGAGAATGATTAGCTTCCAGGGATGAAATTTAGCACACATTAGCTTTCAGAGGTGTCTTTTTCAGAGATTTAACAGAGAATGAGAAAGGGGGTAAGAAGCAAAGTAATCATCCAAATGAATAAAAGATGTAAAAAGTATGTAAACAATAACATGGAGAGAAGAAACTCCAATACAATCCACAAAAGGTTGGTTATTTCAGAAAACCTGTCTCTGGATATGAAGCTGAGGACTCAGAAGTAACTGTTGGTCTCCATTATTGATTGCTGCCTGTGAAACTACTGCTGTCTAGTAAATGGGGCAGAGGGACAGAATGCTATTGCTCTGTTTCCTGGTCCATACCCAGGACCTCCCTTATCTCTTTGCCATTCCTTATTCAGAGTCCTCAGAAACTCTCTTCTGATTCTGTACCCTTAGAATCTCTCCTCACCATATGCTTTTATCCTCTCTCTCAGCAGAGATAACCATGATGCTGCTCTGTCCCTGCTAAGTAGGTTCACCTCCTCGAATAGCTCCTACAAAGCTCAAAAGAAAAGCTGGAATGGTTAAGGAACCCCAGTGATATAGGCATCTCTATTCTCCCCTGCTATCTTAGGAATTTCTCTACAGTAGTTCATCAGGGTCAAAATGATTTAAAATGCTGACATTTTGCTAGATATGCCATGTACACTCCATTATATCCTCCTGCAAACATAAGTTTATGAATCTGAAAGGCTAAAACAGGGTGGGAATATTGCATTTTCCAGCATTCAAATACCTACAAATAACTTATGTTTCTTCTGAGATAAAGCATGCACCTTCTGTCTTAGGTAAGTGGCAAACTGTCTTCCAAAAGACACAGTATGAATTGTGAAATGGTATTACAATGTGAACCCTACGTGAAACAGTGCTCTGTGGAGGAAAAACAGATAAACAGCACTTTCCAAATTTTAAATTACTAGAAATAAGCCATTCCTTGGTCCATTCTATCTCAAAATAGGAAGGAGCATATCCAAACACAACCAGTCCTACCCTGACATGTTTCAGCTCAGTCCGTGGAACCATTTTCTCAGCATAAGCCACACAGCCTGCTTCCCTCATGCAAGTTCTGCTCATAATGGGTTCCGCCAATTCACTATTATGGCCTTACCTTTGAAGACTGCAATGTGAATTGATATCCCTAATGGAACTGCAACAAATATGTGGGACCATTATAAGCATGCATGCTTGATCTCCCTTATTTAATAAAATATGTAACTTTCCATGATCAATATGTAGTAAGCTTCTTAGAATGTGAAAATTGGAACATATGGTATTGGGGTACATTCCCAAATAATAGGGTCTTACTAAGGAGGTAAGATATGCCTAGAAGATCATTAAGGGAAAGTCCTGCTGCAAGAATGCTTAAACATCCTTCAAACTTTCCTTGACTACATCCAAGGAAAAGTGTATTGATAAAATAATGCTTGGTTTGAAGAAATTAAATAGATCTGGTTCTGCATGAACTTCCTCAAGACAGAGCACCAAGATGCAAGACAGAGCATTAAGCACACAAAACCTTAGCTAACAAGCAAGGACATGGAAAAACACAACCTCATGGTGGGGAGGTGTTGCTTTTATACTAATAAAACCCCACCACCACCACCACCAAATTAAGTAAATAACCAGATTTCTAAATAGAACTCTAATCTGTCAAGCCCCTTCAGGGATCACTGCCTTGTCGTGGAGAAGGGGCTTGCGTAGCTCAATGAAGCTATGAGCTTTGCCGAGCAGGGGCACCCAAGATGGACAGGTCATAGCAGAGATCTCTGACAAAATGTGATCCACTGGAGAAGGAAATGGCAACACACTCCAGTATCCTTGCCGTGAAAACCCCATGGACAGTACCAAAAGGCAAAAAGATATGATGCCAGAAGATGAGCCCCTCAGGTCAGAAGGTGTCCAATGTGCTACTGGGGAAGAGCAGAGGGCTAGTACTAGCAGCGCCAGAAAGAATGAAGTGACTGGGTCAAAAGGACACTCAGTTGCAGATGTATCTGTTGGTGAAAGGAGAGTCCGATGCTGCAAAGATCTATACTCCATAGGAACCTGGAATGTAATATCCATGAATCAAGGCAAGCTGGATGTGGTCAAACAAGAGATGAGAAGACGGAACATCAACATCTTAGGAATCAGTGAACTAAAATGGACAGGAATGGGTGAATTTAATTCAGATGACCATCAGGTATACTACTGTGGGCAAGAATCCCTCAGAAGAAATGGAGTAGCCTTCATAGTCAATAAAAGAGTAGGAAAAGCAGTACTGGGATACAATCTCCAAACTGACAGAATGATCTCAGTTCGAATCCAAGGCAAAGCATTCAGCATCACAGTAGTCCAAGTCTATGCCCCAACCACTGGTGCTGAAGAGGCTGAAGTTGACCGGTTCTGTGAATGCCTACACCTTCTAGAATAAACACAAAAAAATGATGTCCTTATCATCATGGGGGACTGGAATGCTAAAGTAAAAACCCAAAGGTAACTGGGATAACAGGCAAGTTTGGCCTTGGAGTACAAAATGAAGCAGGTCTCAGGTTGGTAGAATTTTGTCAAGAGAATACGATGGTCATAGCAAATACTCTTTTCCAACAACCTAAGAGACGTCTCTACCCATGGACATCACCAGATGGTCGACACAGAAATCAGATTGACTATGTGCTCTGCAGCCAAAGATGGAGAAGCTCTATACAGTCACTAAAAAACAAGACCAGGAGCTGACTGTGGCTCAGATCATGAGCTTCTTGTTGCAAAATTCAGGCTTAAATTGAAGAAGGTAGGGAAAAGCACTAGGCCACTCAGGTATGACCTAAATCATATTCCTGATGAATGTACAGTAGAGGTTACAAATAGATTTAAGGAATTAGATCTGATAGAGTGCCTGAAGAAGTATGGACAGAGGTTCACAACATTGTACAAGAGACTAAAACCATCCCAAAGAAAAAGGAATGCAAGAAAGCAAAATGGCTGTCTGAGGAAGCTTTACAAATAGCTGAGGAAAGAGGGGAAGTGAAAGGCAAGGGAGCAAGAGAAAGATACACCCAATTGAATGCAGAATTCCAGAGAATAGCTAGAAGAGATAAGAATGCCTTCTTAAATGAACAGTGTACAGAAATAGAAGAAAACAATAGAACAGGAAAGACTAGAGATCTCTTCAAGAAAATTGGAGATATGAAGGGAATGTTTCATGCAAAGATGGGCATGATAAAGGACCAAAATGGCAGGGATCTAACAGAGACAGAAGAGATTAAGAAGAGGTGAGGTGGCAAGATTACACAGAAGAACTATACAAGAAAGATCTTAATGTGCCTGAGGAGAGTAGAAAAGTTGGCTTGAAACTCAACATTAAGAAAACTAAGATCATGGCATCTTGTCCTATCATTTCCTGGCAATTAGATGGGGGAAGAATGGAGGTAGTGACAGATTTTATTTTCTTGGGTCACAGACGGTGACCACAGCCAAGAAATTAAAAGACGCTTGTTCCTTGGGTGGAAAGCTAGGGCAAATCTAGACAGCATACTAAAAAGCAGAGGCATCACCCTGTCAACAAAAGTGTGTATAGTCAAGGCTATGGTTTTCTCAGTTGCAATTGCAATGGGTCAGACACGACTTCACTACTAGCAACAAAATCTGTCAAGCAGAAAGTTTTTTGTGTTTATCTGTCCAATGGAATGTTGTGGCCCATGTCACTGGTAACAAACATTAGGTTATCATGGTATACTAAGTCAATGCTCAGAATTCTGTGCCTGTTATCTTTTTCCAGTGACATCTATCATTAGATGAAAAATGTGCCTGGACACAAGGAAAGAGTTTTGAAAGAATCCATAAAGCAAATAGTGTTGATTTAGATGGAACTGGAACAGACTTTCCCACCAATGTTGAGGTTTCTTGCCATTCCTAATTCATGACAGACTTCTTCAGGTAGCCTCTCTGCTTTCTGCATTCTGCATTCTGCTCTCTTTTTGTTGTTTTCTTTCTTTCTTTTTCCTCCACCCCAAAAGGATCTCCTCCTCCCATCCTCACCTTCATTCTAAATGTGTCCTTTTTAAGGGTAAGATATTTAGATGTTTGTTTGTTTGGGTTTTTTTTTGTTAATTACTTGTTTGTTTGCAGCTTGTTCACAAGTGTTGTGGCATATGAAGTTGCATTCCATAAATTGCATTAATATGTTTATACATACACTCATACAATTACCTGTGGGTTATATCCTTCTATTGCAGCACATGGGCAATCATCACAGCTCAGTGCTATTTTCAGCATTCTTAGCAAAGAGCTATTTATACCCCCAGTTTTGCAGAAGACTCTCAAAATATTTCTTAGCACAGCAATCTGTTTTTTCCCACTTTGCCCTCATTAACACCAACAGTTTGCAAGTCATGCACTCCCAAACTTTTTGCTTTTTAAGCATAAATAAATACAGCCTATATTCAAAACAGTGTTGTCTCCCACACAGAAACCAAACTATCAATATTTTCCATTTTGTTTTAATTATCCATTTATTTCTGTATATATCTCAGCATGACAGATCCACACTCAGAAAACAAACAAAAACACAAGTGTGGTTGGTTGAAGGAAAATTGCAGCTTTGGGTAGCCTTTAGAAATACTGTTTAATAAAATCTCTGTGCTTTTTCTGGGGTCACCAAAATAAAAAATTGAAAAGCTTCCCATCCATCATCTATCATTCTTTTAGAAATAAATTGTTCTTCTCCCCCATAAAGGTATGAATGTTACAGTCGAATTTCATTAGCAAAAATATTTTATAGAGAACTCCAACATCTGCCAGCAAAATTTTGCACTTCTCTGTTTGCAATGTCCAGAGATGCGTATAGCCCAAATTGCAACATCTCCATGCAAGGGAAATGCATAAGCAAACCCAGAGGCAGCCTGCCGTTTGCATAAGTAAAAAGAACATTTGGGGAGTTGTTGTTGTTACTATATTCAATTATATCCCACTGCTTGGACTCAAGCAGCATTAAACACTTAAAATTATATTTTTAAAAAATACCCAAATCAAAAACACTAAAAACACTATAAAATAATAGAACTACTCCAATGCAATATCACAGGCCCAGACCATTCCCAAATGCGTGCCTGAACAAAAAGGGTTTGCCTGCTTTTGGAAACATAACAGGAAGGGTGCCAGCCAAGCCTTCCCTGGAAGGGAATTCGAGTCTTGGGGCAGCCACCAAGAAGGCCCTTGCCCATGCTCCCACCAAGCATGTCTGAGAGAATGGTGGAATAAGAAAAGGGCCTCCCCAGAAAATGCTAGAACCCATGAAGGCAGCTAAGAGACAATGAGGTCTTTCAGGTAGCCTGAATCCAAGCCTTATGGAGGTTTATAGATTCACCAGAATGCTGAATTGTGCTCAGAAACAAACTGGAAGCCAGTGGAGCTGCAGATTTCTGAACCAGCTAGAGTTTCTGAACGCTCTTCAGAGACAGCCCCTCACAGAGTATGTTACAGTAATCCCAACAGTAATTGGAGAGGAATATCCTAGCAAAAGAAGAAATGTACCCCTGCAAAAGAACCGAACTGGGTTCTTGTGTGCTCAGTTCCTACGGAATACTAACGGAACATCGGAGGGCAAAAAAGTATGGGAAAGCAGCAAGGAGATGGAACGAATGAGCTCCCCTGGTCTTGAGATGCACACCACAGTGCAACTTTTTGTGACAGGTTCCACTTGTCAGCCAAACTCATCTTTAATTCTTGAAGCTGTCCTTAGCAGCAATGAGATCTCCAGTTGAGGCAGCATGCAAGAGCAGTGGACAAGTGGTGAGGCGGTATAGTTTCCGCATCTGCTTTCGTAATGCGTTTGGGACTGACTTTGGTTCAGGGGACCGATCTTGCATTATGCTGCTGTTCTGTTTTTTAACTTTCGTTGGTTTATAACCTTTCTGCATGGCTCTGTGAGAACCCGTGTTGGAATTTATGTGGCAGCAAAGAACGCTAATGGGGTTGCCAGGGCCTTTTCCTTGGGTCTTGGTGCCAGGGCTATGGCAGGAGCTAGTCTGCTGTCCACTCTTCCCCTGAAACTCTCCTTGGACCTCTGGAATAAGTCAAGTGAGGCATGAACCTCCTGGCACCAGTCTTTGTGGCAAAGATTCTGAGTCTCCAGGATGGCAAGCCCGGGTCAGTCAAATAGGTTTATCTATTTATTTGCTTAAAGCAAACTTCCCCAATCTGGTTCCTGCAAATGTTTGAGACTTCAATGCCAACTCTCTACCCAATGGTCAAGAAATCTAGGAATGGTAGTACAAAAAATCTGAAGGGCTCCAGGTTGAGGGTTTAAAAGGTTTTTGCCCTGGTCTTCGGCTAGAGCAGCTTTAATTAAGGGGTGGCAAGAAGGATGAACCAAACAGATAATGCCTTGAAGGCTTAACCCAGAAACCCTACTGGAAGACTTGAACTATCAGGCTGCAACTGATCAGCAACCAAGAACTGTGGCTGAGGCCACAAAATTGTAAGGCCAGAGAACTTCATCCCAAAGGCTAAGTCCTAAAGCTAGTGCTTGGCTGTAAAATTCTGTTTAGACCTTATATAGCAACCTAGCCTGCACCTGGAACGATGCAACAAGCCACTGCAACCACTAGCCAGGACTTGACTATCCAGAATGGTGGATGGCATGAACCATGCTGTGCCAAGGTTTCATTAGCCAATAATGGGCTGTCATCGGAACCAGGTCAATGCTTGGTGTGGCATCATGTTGGAGAAGGCACTCATTCGTCTAGAGACTGATGCCTTTCTCAGTATACTAGCAATGTGGCTTTACAAAGTTATATAAATATTCCATTTCAGAGGCAATTACATAAAAACTGCTCCTGTACTCCCATACCTGTCCTTGTTACCTGGACACCAAGCTAAACCATTCCTATATATTTTCTTCATTGCATTTTTACCTTTCCCCCTTGTATATTAATCAATCAAGAGGATCTATTATCCACTTCAATTAATGGAGCCACAGCATTCCTGACTTTGATCATTTCCTGACTCCCACCAATATACATTATTCTTCAATATTAATGTTGCATTAGTAGTCATGCTTTTTGTATGTCCATGCATCAGTGTTTTGCTTATGTCTCGTAGATGCAAGTTTATCTTCCAGGAAATGCAAATCTAGTGCCTATATGGTCCCATGGTTCAGAGGAAAGTGCTGCAGCCCAGGGAACTGGAACCCTAAACTCAGGAGCATTTTACTCTCCCACTTCATAATTCATGCTGTTGGCAATCTGTGGGCTTGCTGCACTGGCAGTCTGCATTGGGGCCGCACCACTTCAAGCTGCTGAGGAAGTTCCTGGCACACAGAAAACTAGACGGCGGGGGAAAGGTCCTTTATTTTTACTCACAGGAATTGCTCTGTATGCATTTGGCCCAATGGACTCCCACTTGCCGCCAGCGGTGGTGCTGCCTGGGTGCAGGCATGCCCATGGAGAGGAGTGAAAATTAGTCGCTTTGTTACAGTTTTTCAATAACCGGTGGGATCCATTCCCAACATAGCAACCTGTGATTCCAAGATGTACCTAATTGATTCACATGGGCTGTGAAACATCTGCCAATAGCACACAGTCCTTTTCTGTCCTGTAAGGAAAAATAATTACACGGAGTAAGCTTCATCTGCACCAGGTGCAGCAGCACAAACACAGGCTGCCATACAGGGCATGAAAGAGGGATGCTGCTTGCACAGTGCACTGGGCTCAATTCCTGACGACTGAAGGGGACCAGAGCTGAGGAGGCTGAGCCCCAAAAGGGATTCCTCACACTTCCCTAGCCACAAGTTGCCCACCCCTGCTAGGGAATCTGGAGCTTCTACCGATTTGCTGACTTAGAACAGTGTGGAAGCCAAAACTGGAGTGCCTGAGTTTCCAATCAGGTCCCTCAGGTGGGCTCATCCCATTCCTCTGGCCCATGCTCGTTCTTCTGAGCACTGATCATTTGGTGGTTTTCCATCTTATCCATCCCTCATCATAAAGTTTGAAATGCTGCAGTGAAGGCCTGTTTACCAGTTAAGGACTGGACAGGGACTGGGGATTTTATTCTGTACCTCCTCCATTCACAAAGACTTCTCCAGACATGTCTCTTCAGGCTGTGGCCCTTCAAACAGATTTTTTTTTTTTAAAGAAATGCCCTTTCATATAGTTTTTATACTTTTTTTTTAATGGAAAGAACTGTGTTTGTTTCAAAAGCACTGTTTCCATGAAAAAATATAACTGAGTTCAAATCATCAGAGCTCCAAACATAACCTGGCTGAATGGCTACCATTGTGATCTATGATATAGGAAAAGAGTAATCCTTGGATTTGATTGTGACATCCAATTGCATGTTTGAAAAGATTGGTACTGACATCCAGACAGAAGTGGAATAAAGAACACTGTAGCTCACAATCAATTATGCACTCAGTAATCATCCGCATTCACCCTTCATTGTTTGTCAAACCATTATGACTGTTTTCGTGTGACAGATTTTCATAATATTGATTCACTTCATGCCAGTCTTAATTTTCACATCCCTGTAAGCAGTCTGAACAGGTTTTTCATTTAAAAGGCTTACAGGTTTGCCAGTCTCATCATTGCATAAGTATATCTTTTTAGAATAAACCCCCAAAATAAAATCTAGTTGAAGTACACAGATTTAAAATACAGCAGCAACTATTTAAAAGAGAAAAGGGAAGGCTGGATGCCTTCACCTGGCACCAAGAAGCGTATGGCACAGGTATCAGGGGAGCTTCTCTGGCGAGCGCATCGCACAGCCAAGGTGCCGCTTCAGAAAAGACCCTCCTTTTAGTAGCCTCCACTTCACTTGGCAGAAGCTCCTTGAAAAGGACCAGTGAAGAGGGCCTGAGAGTAGGACAGGTATATGTTTCACTTTAAAAACTTTGGAGAAGGTAACCCTAAATACGAGACCTGCTATATCCTTTCCCTGAGGAGAGCCCCTCTTAGTGGCCCCGCTTGTTCCAGAAGTTTGCTTTATGGCTACTGAGAACAAAAGCCTTTGTTCTGCAAATCCTGCCTTGTGGAAACCCCTCCCTGTCAGTTTTCGGTTGGCCCAGTTTTGAGCACCTGTCCATGATGTACCTTTTCACTCAGGCAGTCCCTGTAGTTACATCCATTGGTTTGATTGATTACACAAAGGCTCATGTTTATTGTTGCCATTTTTATGTAGTTGCGCAGGGGGTGGTTTTTGCATTCAGAATTATATAATTTTGTACACATAAATAAATAAAATGTCCTTTTTAATTTTATCTGATGGAAGAAATTAAATTGAGAGCAAAAGATTGAAGGAGCCCATTATAATATTTCAATTAATTGACAATATGTTCATATTTAATTTCCAAAGACCATCTGTGTATTCAACACATGTTGTATCAACTCTACAGGCATAAGCATCTATTTCAGATTTAAAATTAGGGTTCAGTGAGTAAACACAGCAGTATAATTTTGAGGATTGATAATACCATCTTATTAGTTTCCACGCAGGCTAGAAACAGCATTCATGATCAGCTTTTGACAGCCCTGTTTTGCTGAAAATAAGCACCACAGAAAACCACCAATGCTGTATGTGCATCAAGTCACAGGTCTGCACTCAAGTTAAATTATTTCATTTTAGGTACATTCAATATTTTTACCAAGAGTGAAATATATGCATTACAATATACTGTGCCAATTACAGTCTTGCTTTTACGAGCTGATGTTTGGAAAATCATATTAGAGCTTATTACACTGACAATCTGCTTGCTTTTATCATATTTTGCTTTAAATTGAGATGGCATCAAACTTGGCCTAAAGTGATTTTTTTAAAGTATGTTTCTCCTGCCTAAGAGAAACATCTACTGAATTCTGAAAAAAGCAAGAGAGTTTTTCATATGATAGCAAAAAAATTTAGAATTCCTGCATTTCCCTATCCATGGAAAATATGAAGTTATATTTTGCCATGAGTGTCATCCAGAAGTAATCTTGCAATTACTTGAAAACTAGTGTCCTTGCCAGGAGCCTCAAAATTTGAGATATTACACAAATCATAGTGCAAAGTAACCCCCAGCACATAAACAGATCTTATTACCTTTGCCAAGTTCAATAAAACCTGAATTTTGTCCAGACTTAACTTTGGGGGTTCTTGCCATGGAGAAATACAAGGAATTTTGAGGGAAGCAAAAGCAGCTGTGATAGGACTGGTATGCCAGAAGACACTGTGATGAGGAGCCAGGTGTGCTCCACTCCCGGCATCCAGCACAGGCATCAAGTGTAGCCAGGAAGGCAGCAGATATTTGCTTGCCCTCAACTGCAAAGAGAAACCCGTAGAGCCTCTGAAAGGTGTGAAATCACCACCCACCAGGCACTGTTCCCTCCTCACCTTGCCCTTAGGATAAGGACGCTTACACACCCTTTTGCTCATGCTAATTGGGATGACCAGACCCTCTCTCTCTTCCCTTGTCTCCCAGGAAAGGAGTCCAGCTTGTTTGTACTGACAGTCTCTGTATAGAATCCACGACAAGATGGGCAACTGTTTGGCTTTCCACTTTGAACCAGAAGCACGCAAAGTGTCTGAGTAACTAACTGGTTGCCCTGGGAGCACCGTCTGTCACATCAGGAAGCCCTGTGACTAATGGGATGTCTGCAAGCTTTTCTTTTCATGGCTGCACATGTTCAATAAACCCTGAATCATCTTTGACAAGGTGCTTTCATTTCTTCCTAAGTATCCACAGAGCTAAGGTGAGCTGCCTTGGCTGGACCAGGCCCCTGGGATTAAAACAAGTGGCATCATTTCTGAGTTCCACATGTCCCTAACTTTGATGTATCTGATGTGTGTACACTTGAACTGAATCCCGAGGGCTCAGTCACAGTCTCATCAGCCCAAGGCAGCTTCCATTCTGAATCTAGTACCGACTAGCCAGCACTTTGCAAAACAAGTCTGAGAAGTGGTTCACAGTAAAAGAGATTTTGAATCATACCTCATGTGAAGTCCTTATGAAACGCAAAATGGAAAACTTGAAATCCACCATCCAGGTTGGATACAAGATAGTTGTTCAGTGGGACTTGTGTGGATTTAAGGACCAGGGTACCTGTTCAAAAAGTTGTTTTCATCACTAGAACAGACCCTCAGGCCCAGATCTCCCAGGAGATCCTGATCTGTCTTCTGCCAACCCCTGATCTAGCAATGGGTGGGAAAACCAGTTTGGGAGTAAAGCTCTGTCAATTTCTTCAGCTCAGCTCCCTGGACTCCAGCGTGCGTTCCCTCTGCCCTGAGTGCACCTTGAGCCAAGTGCTCACATGAGTGCCCAGGTGAGCCAACCCAAGCATTGCACACTTTGCGCAATGAATTCTGCACTTTGCCCATTTTGTACAAAGAAGCCCTTGGTATTTCTTTGTATTTGTGGAATTGAGTCCATCGGTGCTTCATGTACTTTGTGCAAAGAATTTTGTACTTGGCCTATCTTGCACAAAGAAGCCACTAGCATTCCCTAGCATTTGCAGACTCAATCTAAGCTTGCTTCCTGGCCAGGTGCAAGCATGGGAAAGCAGTCCAGTGAGTGAGAGAAAGTCAGATCCTGGCCTTATCTTCACATGCCTACCCTGATCTAGGCTGTGCTAGGTTGCCCTGCCATAGCTAACAGCTCAGGTCTTACCAATGTTATTCAGAATTTGAACCACTAGTCTTGTATACTGGCTAATCATGCATGGCATGAGAAAACAGCAAGGATTCATCTATCTCCTTCCATGCTCTGATTAAAAATCCATTCATTCAATAAATCATAGATCTTTTTTGGCTATAGGCATTTGCTCTATTTCCAGTCCTCATTCTTTTTAAAGTTCGAATTTGCTGTGCCTATTGTGTACTTTCCGCTGTTTAACAAACAGATCTAATAAATGTGTTCTATTCTCTTAATGAGGATGATCTTGACAAATGTAGTGAAACAGAAGATGATGCATTTCTGAAGCACAATTAGCCTCAAATAATGTTTTCCCTATAATGCAGTAAGATTTTATTACTGCTGTGGATTTAGTGCAGGTAGCATCATCTTTCATATGGGGAGTCAATGATAACACAGTGCAGCAGCCTTCTCCAAATCCATGCCATCATTCTGGAACCTCATTTGATCATTAATTCACAGACTCATCCGACATAGGATTCTGCTCATTCAATGTTTTATCAGCTCATCTGCTGATTGCTTTCCTGACACTTTGCCCTCCAGTAATACTTTCTCCCAATTGTCATCCAGTCTCCTTCTCTCCACCCCCCACCCCTCACCACTTTCTGAAGTAGAACAAGAGTTCTTTAAGCTTCAACTTCGGGAGCTGTCTGAAGAATGCCCTGCCTAGTCCCACCAGCTGCTGAAGCATTTGCAGAAAAGAAGTTCCGTATTACTGTCAGGAAGAAAGTTGGACAAAAAATGCACACATTTTTGAAATGAAACAGAAAAGAAAAGGATTGCTTTGATTTGTATGGCAGTGACTCAATTTCTCACATCTATAAAATGTGGGAAATATTTCAACAATGGTAAGTAGAAACATGAGAAACATGCAGCTTGATCAGACCAAAGGTCAGATGAATCCAGCGTTTCTCACAAGGACTAAACCAGTGGCGTAGGAAACCCATAAGCAGAGTGAAAACAAGAGTGCATAGAAATACTCTTGAAAAAATAGAAATCATAGGCGGCAAGTTATTTGATCCATCACACCTAACTCCCATGTCCAAGTGGCCCTGCAGAGTTGGTTTCTGTGCACAGATATAGGCCACGTCATAGAATCACAGAGCTATAAGCCATCCAGTCCAATCCGTGGTTGAGTTCAGGAAATCAAAAGCTTCAGCATCCTCGAAAGAAGACTGACTAGCCTGTACTTACACTCAGACTACTCTCACCACTGGTATAAGGTGCTTTTTATAATATTCAACAAAAATATACCCCCCTAGAAAAGCAAACTCCCATCAATACTTCATAGTGTGAGAGTAAGATAATATATTGATTGCAAGCATGTATCCAAATACCGTCAATGACAACAGAAAAGACCAAGTTCTCATTATAAGCTAGCAGTTACTAGATTTGCTCAAAGGAAGGACAGAGTTCAGCATTTTTCTGACAGGGCAGCTTTTAATTACCATACAGTATGAACAGGCAAGCCCAAAAAGTTTCTGCTGCCCCTTGTACTCGGAGTATCAACCACAGCTCAATTATCAGCACAATTATGCTAGCAGCAGATCTCTGACCTCAGGGTGAGCCGCCAGAGCTGCCATTTACATGGAGCATTTCTGCTTGGCTGAAAGGATTCATCAGCTTGGTTTTCTCCTTCCAACCAGTCTGGGAATCATCGGCCATCAAAAATGGCTCTCCCTTTTCTACCAGCATAGGTTCCCTGTGCAATTTGGGACCCTGATTTTCAAGGGTCCTAAGTCATGTGGTGGGGGAATCATGCATCAGTAGAGCAGGCTCCCCACCGTGGAGTTTCTACTTCATCATGTGGGAGGCAGTAATAATGACAACCGAGGGAGGCATTCTCAGCCTCATTCCTTGTACATTATGTGCAGGTCCACTCTGCTACGAGCCTGCACAGGTCAACAACATGGTACTTTGCGGTTAAACCCTTTGACACTGGTTTTCTTTTTTGGTGAAATTCCACCCATATTGTGTGTGTGTGGGTGTGTGTGAGGAAAGGAAAGAGTTCCCATTGGAATCAATGGTGAATGTTAAATTTTTAAACACCCCTCAGTGGGGGATGGTGGAATTTCACACACACATGCACGCTGAAATGAAAGTTTAACCTCCTCCCTCTTAGAGCACCACAGTCCTGATCCAAAGCAGAACAAAGCAGAAAAACCAGAATGCAGAACTCCACTGTTCAGGCTTACCCAGATGTTTACATTGGCACTTGGTGAAACTCCAACATAGAATGCCTGAATGTGGCTTAACTGAAGTTTGGTTAATTTGAGAGTGACTTAAGGGCACCTGACTTTCTCCGCATCAGGAACAAAGCCTTATGCACCACCAGAGAGACCTGTGTCCCATCTAGTGACAAGAGTTCAAATGGCAGCAGCTCAGCCATTCTAGGGATCAGCAGGCAAAGTTTCCATTGATGCCAACAGAAGTCCAAGGCACGCTGCCCCTGCACCGTTTCCTGTCCTGGCCTAAGCCTCTGCAGGCAGCAGTCTACTTCTGATGATGCATTAGGTCAATTTCCAGGATCTAAAGTATATCTGAAAGCTTTTACATTAAGTGAGCTACTTCCACAAACCCTTAAAAAGCCATATGTTGTCTCCCTTGCTATTATGTTCTAAATACATTTTTACGGATGTGAAACTAGTGTCTTGATGGGACAGCTGTCACACCAGTTCTTCCACATTAAGGTCGTGTACTTTAAAAGCTGTAAGATTTATTTCCTGGATCATGTTGAAAGTGTTCTAAGAATACGTCTGCCAGGGTGCACTTTGCTTACACAAATCCCATGCTGAAATTAGACATGTCTCTTTCCCCATGGCACTAGTAAAAGCACCATGCCAAACCGTACAGATTTCTCTTTTGTGATCACCAGCACAGCCAAAGGGATCATGGCCCATGCGGTTTTCATGATCCTGACTCTGTGTGCAAGATGTTCAGCATTGTCCATTGCTGGATCCATGACTTCTTCTACCACTTTTGTTTGAAATGATCCAATATCAGGAAAAGTCCATGTGCATTAACTACTGAGAGGGAAGGGTCAGTCATATAACATTGAAATTCAAGTCTGATTTCCACATTCACTTTTGATGCGCTAGAGTTATCATTAGATTAATGTACCTTGTCAATTTCACATAGTAAATATTTCTTACCAGAATCAACTACTTTGGATAACATATGGCATGAAGAAACCTAGCTGCCAGAAGGAAACATTCTTTTTTATTATTATCATTGTGACACATTCAACACAGCTAAACAAAACCATAAAAAGAGAGAAAGAGAAAAATAATAACATAAAATAATAAAAATATGACTACATAGATCTGAGTGTATCAATGATGCATAAGCTCCAACAAAGCCAGATCAAATATCCATACATGCATTTATTCAATAGTGGGCTCTATATGACATCCGCTCAAATACTGAATATTTGCTGGGTCCTCAAATATCGCACTAAAGGTGGTGAGCATTAATCCGTCCAGTGCTGTACCTCTTCTCTTCTGTAGTATCTCTGTAGTATATACAGAGTGGGAGTGGGGGGCAATGCTCCTACTAGGAAGGGCATCTCCAGAAGGTGGTGCTTGGGGAACATTGTTCAGCCCTGTGAATTCTCTAGCATGGAGTTCCTCAGGCATCCCTGTGCACGAAACTGCTGAGTGGGGTCATCCAGAGTTGTGGAGTGTGTTGCCACCAGTACGCTGATGACACACAGTTCTATTTCTCTTTTTCATCAGCAGCAGGTCAGGCTGTGGATGTACTAAACTGGATTCTGGCTGTAACAATGGGCTGGATGAAGGCTAACAAGCCACAAACAAACTCGATGGGGGATATTCAACCTGTGTTAGATGGGACTGCATTTCCCCTGAAGGAGCAGGTTCATGGCTTGGGGGCCCTCCATGAGCCACCTTTTCCACTTGAGGCTCAGGTGGCATCAGTGGCCTGGAATGCCTTCTACCAGCTTCAGCTGGTGGCCCAGCTGTGCCCATACCTGGGCAGGGATAACAGTCTTCTGTAATTTATGCTCTGGTGAGCTCTAAATTCAATTACTGCAATGCCGTCTATGTGGGGCTGCCCTTGAAAATGATTCAGAACCAAGGCTGTTGAAGAATGCAGCAGCAAGATTAATAAGCCAGAGGTCTGAACATAAAAGACCAGTTCTGGCCCACCTACATTGGCTGCCTGTATTCTTCTGGGCCCAATTCAAGGTGCTGCTCTTAACCTATAAAGCCATAAATGACTTGGGACCACAATACCTGTGGGAGCTCTTCTGCCAACCTCAATCTATCCAGACACTACACTCAGTCTTTGGGGCCTTCTGCCAAATGTCAACCCCTTGAGAGAGTACTATTGTTTTTATATCTTGTTTTTATATCTAGTACTATTGTTTTTACTATTGTTTTTTATATCTATAAATGTCCTAAATAAATAAATAAAATCTTGTTGTGTACTGTCCAGAGAGATTCCACTACAGGTGGTTTAGAAATGAAGATAATGATAGTGATGATGATATATCCTCTCACTGTCAAAAGGGCATGGAAAATCCATTTATGTTGACTATGCATAAACTGCAAGGAAGCAGTTAGGCAATTTAAAATAATGCAAAGAGCAAAGTTGGAGAAATCTTTATTAAATAGGCTTTTTGGCATCCAATGGTCATGAAACAAGAGTTTTTGCTGATCAGAAGGTAACCTAAGAATTATTTGCCAAGTGAAATGGACAGTGTGTAATCAACTTCTGGTGATTTCACCATATGGCTCATGATTATAAGAAGTGTCTTTTCATTTTTCAAACAAAAATTCTTATAGCACTGCAGGAAGAGTGAAGGCTGGAGATACATATAACCAAGGTGCTGAATGGCTACAGGCAAAGGAATTATGGAGAAAGAAAAATGCAGAAGCAGCATATGGGGAAAGAAAATCCTCATGGGAAGTTCAAGAGCAGGAACCAGAAGGGCAAAGCGGAAGGTGTGAAGGTGGGAAAGCCAAAAGTTCAGAGGATAATGGAGTAAAGGAGGAGATGGATCACAGGCTCAAGCAACAGACAGTTTATATCCTGAATGACTTTGTGGAAAGGGTGGAAGCAAGCTGATTTTTCACATACTAAACCATTTAATAGTTATTTCTTGGGTTAAGCCCCAGAAAATTAAACTGAAATCCCATAATAAACTTTAGAACATGTTATTAGTGGTATTAGTTTTGCATTTGGGCCATTGTGGTACATGACCTAATTGCAGACAACCTGGAAAAGGTTCAGAGGAGGCCAACTAAGATGATCACCTGCGGAAACAAACACCTATGAAGAGAGGCTGAAAGAACTGGGTGTACGGAAGATGTGATAGCACTTTTCAAATATTTTGAAAGACTTCCACACAGGAGGGCTAGGTTCTATTCTCAATCATGCAAGTGTCCAGGACATTGAATAATGGACTCAGGTTGTGGGAAGCCAGATTGTGCATGGACAGAGGCATTTAGAAACAGGAGGCTGTCTTTAACTGAGTCCAACTCTTGGTTTATCTTGCTCAGTATTGTTGATACTGATTGGCCACAGCTTGTTCTCCTGGGTTTCAGGCCTTTTTGTGGCCCTACACACTGGAATCAAACCTCCTGCAAGCAAACCATGTAGTTTCCCACAGAGCTAGGTTCCTTCCCCAAGCCTGAGAGTACAGGTTCCTTAGCTTTTGTAAATCAGGCTGAGAATCCTATTGTCATTTTTCTAGGGCAGGAATGAGCACCTGGTGGTTCTCCAGACATCTTGGCCTTCAGGTGCCATCATCCTTCTCCACTGGCTTGCTGATGGGAGTTGCTGACAGCTGGTCTCTCCCTTGACACACACCTCTCCTTTCCCCTTCCCAGCATATCAAGAGGAGAGGCTTTGAATTACAGTCTTTCATAAAGTTACCACAGGCCAGCCAGGAATGTGATATGCTTTTTGACATGCAAGGAGGGTGATATAGAAGTCCTTAGTAATAAACAGTATATTACATTTATACTCTGCTTTCTTTATCTTGCAAAGGACCCAGAACTCATCTTCTCCTTTTTATCCACAAGCCTGTGAAGTAGGTTAGGCTGAGAGTCCATGACTGACTCAAAGTCATCCACTGGCTGAATGCAAACTAGAATCCAAATCTCTCAAATCCCAGTCCAACACTCTAACTACCACTCCCCATCTAGCAAGTTAATGAACCAGCATATTAGCGATTGAGTCCTGCTCATGCTAGGATTCAATTCCAATCTGAATCTCTCTCCTGCCTTCCCCATCAGAGTTAGTCCCACCCTCAGGGAGGTTCCCACTGCTTTTGGAGGGATGGAGGGATTATTCCCTACAGATGGAAGGAAAGCGAGGGATTACTTAATCAGCTAGCTTTCATGAGCCGGCATCAAACAATTTGATGGATTAAGTTATATCCCTCCCTTTCTGGCCTTCTCTGTCCCTCTATAGCTTCTTCCAAGCCAGGGGTAGCCTGGTTATCACCAGATGCCTGATTTGTATGAAAACCTTATGGCCTTGGTATTTCAGCAGAAAATCTCATTCCACCTCTTCTTCCAGTTCAGATTCAGAGGGTGTATTATTCACCTTGGAATGCTAGATTTTGGGAGAAGCAGGCCCAGGCACTCCGGTTGTAGACCAAACAAACTGAAAGGCCACAAGTTACCCATCCCATCCTAGGATATATATTGGAGAAAAAGAAACCAGCTGTGGACCTATTCATGATTTGTCTAAATGCATGAGGGTTATGCATTCTGGGTCCTTCAACTATATCGCTGGACATGCTGACTGCAACTCTATAGTTCAACACTTACCATATTGAATCAGCAAGGTCTGGAATGGAATTCTGTTCCTATATGCAAACAGAACCCTTCACGTGACTGCAGATCTTGCCTGATCAACTCTCCTAATCATGCCAAGAGCTCTACCTGCATTCCAGGCTTGGTGAATTGCTAGAGCAGGAAATGACATCATCACATTCCAGTGAAGCCGCCATATAAAAGTTGTAACTTAACAGCCACTTGTTTTAACAAAAAAAGTAATCAGTATTCTACTTTAAGGACTTAACAAGAATACTAAATCAATGCACTGGCCACAAGGCTGACAGTAATGAGATGAGACAGCGATAAATTCAGTTCACTTCTGTAAGACTTTCATGGCCACCCATGGGTTGTATTTCTGTTGTTTTGCAATTACATTCTAAAGGGAGCATATCCTCCTTGGAGATTGCATTCCTGTGAAAGAAACCTTCGATAGGACAGCATAACTAAAGGAATAGTATCTTCATTAAGTTATACATGACAAGTAAAGTTACTGAACCTGATAATTTTTTAAAATATTTTTTCTCAATGCAACATCATGCATTTCAGATTGTATTCTCTTGAAGCACCAGGAATATCAATAAGGGTTTAGACTTGGTATTAAAGTTTCTAATCCAATCACTGTACTTTAGCCATGCTGGCTGGGGATGTTGGGTACTGTAATATAACACATATGAAGTACAACCGGTTGAGGAAGGCTGCTCTAATTTCAACTCTGATTCAAATTATGAGTCTTTCTCATTCAGATGAAATTACTCACCTGCTTTCTTAAACATTTCTGCATATTCTTCTCTGGAACTCCTAAGGCTAGAAGTCCTTTCTGGAATATCTGAGCATTGTCACACTTCTCTTTCCAGACTCCCCTCAAAATGTTAAATATTTCTTTGGATAATTTATGAATAGATGTGGCAAACAAGATACCATGGCAATATAGATGAACTAATTCACAATTAGATTTCAAGATGTAGATTCATTATTTTAAGACTCTGCCTATAACAAAAGCATGGTCCAAAGGTCTGGTGTCCTTATCCGCCACATTCCTGCATGGATCCGAAGCTCCTTCCATCTATTTCTAATGGCAGGAAGAACCTGGAACTTGAATGTTTCATCAATGGCCAGAAGAAAGAAGACCTTCCAAATCAATGAAAGTTTTCCTCCAGTGGGCTGGCATCTTTCCAAGCAGCCACTCCTTGAATCCATCTACAGCTCCTTAGGTCCCCCCTCTTACTTTGGTGTCACAGAAGCTCAAATCTACAGGTGCAATATAAAATGTTAAGGATGCCATTCTTACATCCTTAACATTTTATATAGCATCTGTAATTAATTTTAATTGGGATAAGCTACTTGAAAGTCAGTCTTGTTGACAAGCAGATTATGAATGTAGGATGTTAATAGGTATACAGCCTGCTATTGCCAGATATCTACATTCAGCTATTGCTGCTACTAGTAAAAATGTACAAGAGCAAACTCATCAGACAATGTGGTTCCTAACAAAAGGCCCAGGAAGGGAGGAAAACAGTGGGCAGGAACCTGAGCAAAAGACAGAAAAGCAGGGAGGGGGAGGCCTGTGGGAAAGGATAGAAGAAGGGAAATTAAACAACTTCTTATTCTTCTAATTCTTATCAATATTTATTGCATTTCAGTACTGCCTGTAGCTGAAGCTCTCTGGGTAGTTTATAACAAGATATAACAGTGGCCTACTGTGAAATCCACAGGTTGGATTCAAAGAAATCTGAACTCTGTTAGATCTCTTGTAGAGTTCTTCAAAATCCCAAATCCCAAATAGTTTAGATGGGTGCAAACAGGCCTGAATGGCAGTCATTTTGGATAAGGTATGGCTGGAAGACACACCATCCTCAGGTGTCTGTGTTTATTTGTGTTTATGCAATGGAACTGCTATTGTTCTGTTGAATTACTGGCAAGTCACAATACATATGTTTATGCATCTGTTTTGGATCAAGCAGTAATGTGGAACAAATCTATATATCTTGGTAAAATAATTAGGTATTTCCTAATATGGTTTCTTTGGCTTATTTATTCTGTTTTGTGAATATAAGTTAACTTTATACAGAATAGGAAGGTAGGAAAAATTATGACCAACAGGTTGCATTGGTTGGCAGATTTACCAGCCTAAAAATTCTGTGTCAGTAATTCAGTCATGAATCTTTGATTTTGCATAATTTTTTCATCAGTGTCTCACTAGCATGATCAATGGTAGGATGGAATCTTATTTTATACATTATATTAGATAAACTATCAACATAACTCTGATGTAAAGGCAATCATTTGAGTATGCATTTTTAAAAAGCAAATGAGTCAGATCATATATGCTAGAAACCTGCAGGTAAAGGATTGGCTAGTTGAAGTCAATAGACATGTTTGGCTAATCAGATTTCAACATTTAGCCAAGACATAAACAATAATCTTGATGTGCATAGAGCTGTTTGGCTTCTTCTTTCATTCAAGAGGAAAACATACTAGGAAGACATAGTTGACAACACCTTCCCATTACATCTGATTCAAGAAACTATGATTAGTGAAACACTTTGAAACACAGCCGGATATTAAACCATGGTTCTAAATGGGCTTAATCTATCTTCCAGCTTCCTGGGAAAAAAGTCACCAGGTTCTCTATTCAAAATTTGGAGACATTCCAGGGCACTGGACATTTTGAAGGCAAACTGAAGTTAGAAATAGACCCAGGAATGGAAACACTGACTATCAAAATGCAGAATCCCTCCAGTACCACCATGTTTTATGCGATTATGTTTCTGTAATCACAGGAGCTTTAAATGGGTAAATAGACAGTGTGGTTTATAAAGTTTCTTTTTCCAAAAGAGTTAAAGGATTTTCTGCTCTCTTCTTGCCTCACGAATGCTTTGGCTCTGCCTCCTCCTCACTCCCTGGTGGGCAGGAGCAAAAGTATTTGGTGAGAACTTGTCTGCTCCTGCACTGGGCACTATAGAAAACAAAGAATGTGGTCCCCATCCTTGAACATGGATGCAATTGCAGGGTGGGTGGGTACTGTGCCTGCCTGCCAAACTTGCATTCCACCCCTCGGTTCTGCCAAAACCCTGTGTGGTTGTGAAGAGAGCTGGACTGGGACTCAGGAGACCTGGGTTCCAGTTTACATTGCTATGTAGCCCATTGTGTGAGTTGGGTTAGTTGCTGCTTGTGATCTCACAACCATCCCTACTTGAACATTCTTCAGTCAGCAAGACCAGGCCGTCAAGTAAGCCATGAAAAGGAGGCACTACCAGGCCCACACTCTGTCTGAAGATTGCCAGGCATTTTTGTTTTGTTTTGATCTGGCCAGGCTTGGATGGTCAGCAAGCTTCCAAATCTGCTGCTTTGGTTCAAAAGGGAAAGCTAGCTTCTCCCTGTCCCCCTCCCCACACAACACCCACACACCTCTGACCCAACCTCCCACCACTGGAGAGGTGTACTGTAAGCATGTGTTGGGCACCCTGGGGGAGAGAACCCCTCATCACGACCTGCATGCTCCAACCTTCCAGTGAGGAATGCTAGGGCAGGTGACCCACCGAGGCAGAAGACAAGGGAGCAGGGCAGTCTTTCTTTCGGCTGGGGCCCAGTAAGCCCTGCTGCTGTAACAGTGGATCTAGGGCAGCAGCAACCCAGCCCTAGATCCAGCCTGCCTGTCCTAACCCTGTGCCACATACCCAAGAAGAAGGCAGCCATTCCAGCAGCCAGCTCAGAAGAGAAATGTTCCAGCTAAGGTTGCCCTCCCTGAACTGCAGAAAGGAAGGTTCAGTTGACAGCAGAAGAGTGTAAGGGAAACACTGTTGAAGACAGATTTTTTTCACTGTTCCGCAACTTTTCAAAAATCACAGATTGAAATGGTAAGATGAGCATTGTAGTGTAGACAGCTATGATCCCCTGCTAAGAATATTATTTAAAATTATACAAATGTAATTTACTTCCACTAATGCATAATTATGGCATTTCAATTACCTCCATAGACATGCTTGATACTGTTGACTTAAATTATGGGTGCCATAAATGTATTCACAGATTCTGTCAAAAGGAAACAAAATAGGGCAGAGGTGAATTGTTCACCAATCATTATGCATAAGGCAGACTTTATTTCTTCCATACAAATTGGGACTGCAATCCTTCCTTCATGGAGCCTAGGTTGCATTCAGCTCTGTGGCTTTAGGAACATCTGGAATGTTAAAATGGCCAAGTATCCTTTTTTACAGGGAACGGTTTTGTATTTGAAGAGCTGTGAGAGGAGTTTCCCCTGCTTAAAAGTCTGTTTAGTCTGAGTCCAGCTGAAAGATACAGAGCTAATAGAGCATATATCTGGGCCCCATTTGGAGAACAGCACCTGTAGAACAGACTGGATGAGGCACACAAGTCACCACATTTCCATATTATGGAGAGATCCACTGGGCAGACTCCCGTGGGTGCTTATGATGTTACCAATTTGCTTCCATGCCACCAGTTCCCTTCTGTGAGCAGTGAATCTGACTGACTTGGTAGCACCCGCAGAACCCACTACTTTTCCAACATTCACCTCTTCCTAGAGGAAGGCCAGAGAGGGGCTAAGGTCATGGACACAACAAGCCATGTTGGGTTTTTACCATTGTTGGTCTGTTGTATTGCCTGAATCCATTTGTGGTATCCCACCATGGTACATTTGGTCTTTAGAAGCCATGAAAATAAACAATGTTTTGCTCTATGATTTCTTCATACCACATGTTGCCTGAACCCAAGGGCATGGATTCTGCCATGCAACTATCACAGGGTCCACCAGAAAGAGTAGCAAATGCATGAACTGTCGCAGCTGGCAACACAGGCAGGGAATGATACACTCTGGACTGAATTCCAGGCACTTGGATTGATGGGGTACATGCCAACAGGAGGAGGACTGACAGGTTAAATGGTAACCATGGTAGGAGAATGGAAAAGACTCGATCATCGGCAGCTAAAAAACCATGAATCATGGTAACCATGCAGGGTTGCTTGCCATGTTATGTGAATGCAGCCAGAGAGAGAGAAAGAGCTCCTAAAATATATTTTGAGCTGGCTTGCCACATTTCTCCAGGATTTCAGGTAGAGGTTTACTCAGCCTGTAGCAAATGTCCCAGTTTCTCACTCACTGCAGGCTGTGCAGTGGAAGTCATCATCACATTCAGAAGTGGAAAAGGAGGAGGGACAGGAGCAAGGAGGAGCAGATGTGGGAAGCAGCCCTTGACCCCATAGGAGGCGTTGGGACAGCCCAGCTGCTCAGCTGGAGGGGCTTCATCATTCTCGAGAGCCCTCCCCCACCGCCAGGCGTGGAGCCAGCAGCATTGCTGAAAGGGAGAAGTTTTCAGTTTGGATTCAACCCATGAGCAGAGGCTTCCCCTTCCAGCTTCAGCAAAAGGCTATTTAGAGTTAAACGGTCCTGCTAACTGTGGGGTTTCAATAAAAGAACTCAGTTTCAAAGGATTGACTTGAGTTCTGAACCTCAAGAGGAGGAAGGGAGGGACCAGCTCCTGGCACAGCCCTACCTGGAGATGCCGAGGACTGAACTTGGCAAGCCATGTGCTGCTCTTCCCCTGCCCAGGACCACTGAGGGAGTGCATGTCCCACCTAAAGGCAAGACCCTGCCCTGAACAGGGCCACAGTGTGCTGCAGTGAAGCTGGGGACATGTCTGATTCCTGTCACTGCTGCACTGGCCCCAACACCCTCGGTCTAACAATCCATCCCCAGTGCTGCAACTCTAGCATGGCTGATTCCATTTTTGGACCTTTTCCTCCATTGTCTCATGACTTAAACAACAATGGAGATTCACAAAGAATCACCACTGTTCTTGTAAACTTTGTCCTGGCACACTAATGGATTAAATGCTGGCATTATTGTTCTCCATTCATCCCTCTTTTCCGTATCTGTATAAAGGAAATAAGTCTTGTGGATTGTAGATAAGTTATTTTCCTCCAGAACCTGCTGTAGCATGATGAAAACAACATTCTAATCAGCTACACAAACATACAATTATGTCCCATTATCTGCAATTAGGTTGCAAGAGGAACATTCTAACTGCTCAATTTCAAATGTTAATAAGCCACAATTCTAGGCTATTCCTAACATCCTGTGACTTCTTTCAATCTTGAAAAAGAAATTCATGAAGTTAGTTGTAATCTGACTTCTAGAAGCATTCATCTCAATATTTGACTTTAGGCTAAATTTTAAGCTCATGGATTTGTTAGTCCCATTGAGCCTGGCAGAATTTCTCTGAGTAGGCATGATGATTGTGTTAAATGTTAATGAGAAGCATCTCCTATTGACTGCAATGAGCCTAAATAAATACGCTTTCTTTATTATATTTGTATCATACCCTTTTTTCCTTTCAAGGAACTCAGAGCAGCTTATATAATCCTTCTCCTCGTCTCAATTTTATCTTCACAACAACCCTATGAGGTAGGTTGGACTGAGAGTCAGTGATTGGCCCAATGTCAGTCTCCACACCCAGTAAGTGGAGACTAGTGAGACTAGGATCCAGATCTCCCTTTCTAGGCCAAAACTCTAACCGCTCCGTATACCACATGAGCATTCTTATTTATAGCATACTTAATTAATGGCCTGAAGAACTGAATATCAGGCTGCCTGCCCACTTTAGGTAATACTTACTGTTTGGATAATTCTGTCAGGGGCTTCCAGCCCATTGTGGGGGTTTCTGGGAAACAGTCGAGGGAAAATGCTGTGTCTTTGAGCACACCCAATACTTACTTGTGGCTGTAAATTCCTGAGGAGTATTTATTGGCGTGTCCCATTGTTTTGGTTGCTTATCTACCACTGTTTTATAGTTATTTGATTTGCCATGTGTAAGCCCTTGCTAAGCACTGCTTTTGTTGCAGAAGGGCAGGATATCCGTTACCTAAAATAAGAGCATTATCAGTCTTCCCATCCTAGAATTTAAGGACTTGATCCAGCGGTGCCCTTTCACAACTGGAAAGACTTTTCCCAGTTAAGCATGTCAGGATATCAGACCTACAAGGAATGAATGTCTGGATCCATAGGGAGCATACAGTCAAGAGTTCAACAATTTATTAACAGCAAACAGGCATTTCTAAATACAACAGTGCTGAAGGGTAGTCAGTTTAGGATAGACTACAAAGGAGCATATACAGTGTTTTATGGAGTTGGTACCATGTACGCATTGCAGGGAGGGGAATAAGATTTTGAATGGGTGATATACAAGAACAATATAAAAGCACACAAGGATAATACAGAAACATGAAGAAATATTATGGCATATCAGGTGCTTCAGGAATAGATTAAAAATTACAGTCAAAAGTTACAGAATTTAACAGTGTCAATATTTGCTTTTACAGTCTGAGGCAGGAAATTCCATAAAGACAAAGAGTAACCCAGTTTAGTATTAAGATAGCAAGCGGCGAAGCAGATGGCGGGATACTGTTGCAACAGTTTCCATTGCCCGGAGGCACTAACAAGAGGTGTACACTGTGTACCAGATAGCAAGTTGATTCATTTTGTGGATTCAGACTGCCTACATTGCTTCGCCCTGTTGACTGAGCTGTGTGTTTGAAGAAACTATTAGTGGGCTTGTGACTCATTCGCGTATCCTGAAGCTTTGTCTTTATTCGCATAGGCAGAGCCTGGATCAAAAAATCCTGGACATTTGAGGGATGTTGGAAGAGAGGCAAATATATATTTAATTCAAAATATACAACTATAACTTTTATTGGGACAACTCCAACAAACACAAGATCGCAGAAGGAATGCAGAAAGTGGTCTTTTACTAAGGTGGAGCCATTGATCCAGTATTTTCAGTGTGGGCCAACTCTGACTCTCCAAAGTTTCAGGCAGAATGTTTTCTGCCCTACCAGGAGACATGTGGGATTGAACATGAGGACTTCAAAATGCAAAACATGAACTCTGCCACTGAGCTAAGGCCCTTCCTTTTATGAGGCAAGAGAACTGAGATTCAGCCATGAGCTTCTGTTAGTACATGGACATGTACAATCTCTTGCACAGTGTCTTTTATAACAGTCGAAGAAGACACTGTATCTTTCAAATGACCTTGTTCAACATGCCTGAACTAAGTCCATATAGTGGGAATTCTAGCACAATGGTTTGTACAACAGCTGCACCATCCAATTCCTTTCATGGATTCATCTCTGAACCCAAATCATCATTGAAAAAACACTCTTGCAGAGTGTCAATCTCTTGATCCACAGACAGTGATTTTCCTCTAGCAGTTGAAGAGTTAGTTCCCCTGATGTGACAGGTAGCTTGGAAAAGGGAGGGCAGTGCAATAATAAGGGACGATGAAGGTATGGCTGCCTAAGATGAAGACAACTTCCAGAAGATTAAATGCTTAAATCAGGGCAGTGAGACAGAGTAACTCTGTGGAGCTTTAGGGCCTAACTAACATATTATGATTATCATGAGAAAATTGGTTTTTGAGACACCACACCTGGGGTATTATGTGAACAAGGCTGCTAAAATCCCCCTTCCCTAACCTGATCCCTTCAGATGTTCTGGTCTACAGCACTCATCGGTTCCAGTCAGCCAGGGCAGTGGGCAGTGCTGGTGAAAGACACGCAAGATACCAATTAGTGATGGAGAATAGAAAAGGGAAAATTGCCTCTTCAGGCATCTTGAGTGTGAATGTATAATGCTGAACTGAGTCCCACTGATTTTGGTTCTTTTTCTACTTATAGCTGTTACAGACCACACAGAGAGCGTTGGCTATTGGGTGGTATGGAAATAACATTAATAATAACAAAAACAACAATGTATTACACTTATTATTTTATTGCTACTTCCAGAAAGAATTATTTCCTTAAACCAACTGATTTTCTTTCTTTTTAAAAATGAAATTATTAGTGTTCTTAGTTGAGCTTGGAGCATTGTTGACGTTTTCTCTGTAGAAACTAAGCCTCCAGTACAGAGTTAGCTGCTCTAGTTCAGAGCACTAGTTCAGAATAATTAGTTTCAAAAACATGCTTCATTTTAATCTGAAATCTGATTAAGACAATCACCTTTGGGCAATTTAAGTCTGTAGTCTTTTGATGGACTATCATCAAAGTTCAAAGACAAAACTGGGAGTTTTATAACCAAAAAAGTATAGGCCATACATTAAATTGTGAAGGACAGAACTGTCTGTAATCAAAGAACTAGCTCAATAATGTATTCTTTCTAGTTGTGGAAACTTGTGGAATTCTATGACAAGGTTTTGAGGTGGCTAGATGGAGGGGACACAGTGGATGTGCTTTACCTCGATCTCAGCAAGGCCTTCAACAAAGAGCTGCATGATAACCTGGTTGAGACATTGAGAAATGCTGGGACAGACCAATGCACTGTCCAATGGATTAGGGCATGGGAGACAGACTGAAAGCAAAGGGTAACTATTAATGGGGAATCATCAGGACGGTGGCCAGTGATGAGTGGGTTCTTGGGTCCTGGGACTGATCCTGTTCAATCTTTTCCTCAGTGACCAGGAAGGGAGGGTGATCAGCCTGCTGATCAGATTCATAGATGATACTAAAATGGGGGCAGGGGCCACAACTGAGGAGCAGTACTCTGGACCCAGAAGGATCTGGACAGACTATGAAAGTGGACAGGGGACAACAGGATGGCATTCCATGCAGAGAAGTGTGAGGTCTTGTACTTGGGGCATAGGAACAGGTGTCATAAGTACCAGCAGCACATGTGAAAGGGATCTCGGGACACTGGTTGACTGCAGGCTAAACATGAGTCAGCAGTGCAATGCAGTGGTCAAGAGGGCGAATGCCACCCTTGGTTGCATAGCCAGAAGCGTGGCTTCTAGATCGAGAGAGGTATTACTACCACTCTGTACGACTCTGGAGCACCCGCAACTGAAGTATTGTGCTCAGTTTTGGGCCTCTCATTACATGAGGGATATAGCCAGGTTAGAGTCAATGCAGTGTAGGGCCACAAGGTTGGTGGCCAGTTTACAGGGAAAGCCATATGAGGAGAGACTGAGGGAACTGTGTCTTTTCAGCCTGGAGAAGAGGAGACTCAGAGGGGACCTGTTGGTGACATATAGGTATGAGAGGTGGTGTCACACAGAGGTGGGTAGGGACCTGTTCTCCCCTGCAGAGGAAGGCAGGACGTGCTCCAATGAAGCCAAGCTCAAGGAACCAAGATCCAATTTAGATGCCAGGAAGTACTTCCCAACAGTCAGGACCCCGAGGGTGTTGAATGGGCTTCCACGGGAGGTGGTTGAGGCCCCATTGGTGAGGGTGTTCAAAGATAGGCTGGACATGCACATGCTAGGCATGTTGTGAGCAGAGCTGGCTGGAGCCGGGGTCAGACTAGAAGGCCCAGGAGGCCCCTTCTGACTCACTCTGTTTCTTTGTTTCTAATTTCATCCAACCTGGGCTTGCACACTGCTACTGCAAGGCTGTAGGCACAGAACTTCATGCAATGAAATGGGGGATTATAAAACGACTCTTGTGAAAAAAGGAACATCAAAGATGATGATGAACATGGCACTCCCTTGATGCACAGGAGGGTTCTTCCCTCCCTTCCAATGGCAGCCCCAACTTCCCACACGCCCTTCCCAAGTCTGGGAAGGAGTCTTCTGCAGTAATATTCCTTGAGATCCTAAGAGCCTCCTTGGCCCTATGTGCACAGAGGGAGAGTGGATTTTGTCTTTCCTTTTATGAATAATAATATAGTAGCATATATTTGGATTGGTTGTTTTACCAAATGCCACTAGGTGCTTACCACCTAAATTTCAACCCAACACAGGGAGGGACTGAGCCACAGGCTTTGTGGAAGGAGTGATATGTGAAGAAAAGAGCACCCCAAGAAGGGCCACCGCTCTCTCTTCCCTTTGCAATGGGGTACATGCAAGGGATTCCTTGAATGGTAAGGGCAATTTCTTACTGGCTAGACTGCTAACACCTCCACTGACTTCATAAAGGTAAAGTATTTTAAACGTGAAGGCCATATGAGCCTCTTACATTTCACAATTCAGTTGCTGTACCAGGGTAGGGTTTCTGTTGCTGTGATGTGCCATCAAGTGGTCTCCAACTTAAGGAGACCCTATGAATGAAAGTCTTCCAAAATGCCCTGCCCACAGCAGCCCTGGTGCTTCTAGGAAGTGCCAAGAATGCCTTAAGCAGTGGCTAGATGTAATTCACTGGAGGCAGGTGAAGAAGCCAGAGAACCATAATTTCCATCCTTACAGGAAGTGCCGGTTGCAATTCCCCTAGTCTAAATGCTGCAAAAACATGCATGCAGGCCCCCAGAGTACAAGTAATGGGTAACTTGTCTTATCCGATCGCATTTTATATTAGGTCATTGTATCTCTTTATTAGTATGTAAATTCAATTCACCTGTATTATAAATCTGTCAACAACTTTTAGACCTTTACAGGCCAGATGGAAATGTCAAGACAAAGACTGATCAACAGGAAATATTGGTCTCTGGATATAATTGAGGGAGATTGGATCACTTGAGCTTCTATACATTGCTGGATCCGAGTACATATCAAGTCTTTAATTCATTACCTGCACGCACATAGTGAATGCATACAGGAGGGAATGGCATCGTGCCCACTGGCCATGCCCCAATGTCATGTTCCTGGTGCTCTTCACTGCCCTTAAACTCCAAGCATTAGTGGGAATGTCTGAAAGAAGAGTCGGCATGCAAACAGATATGGATAGGAACCTCTTACCTTACAAATGGGATGATGCTGATAAACACGTGCTGATTTCAGATCTTCCATTTTCACATCAGAAAATCTCATGTTTGTTTTGTGCATTTAAGAGATGCTTTTGGGGCCATTTCCAGTGGTTGCTGCAGCTAAAGATGAGCAAGGCAGAGCCAATATGCAAGCATATTTCAGCCTCAAGCTCTCACTGCCATGCTGGGGCCTTGGATGGGCCCAGCCAAGCCTCTGAGCTGGAGGTCTGGCTCCCTGTCCTAAGCCTTTGATGGTGATGCAGGCATGCTGGTGCCTGCCTGTTTTATTGACATGCAGCCAGTGTGTTGGCTGAGGGAGCTCCTCATTTCAGTTTTTTCTCTGAACATTCTAGGGAGCCTTAGCTGACCTCCGACACGCACAGATTCAGGAATATGGAGGTTTAAACCTACTGACCTGCTTACATGGTGTTCCTACTCTGATGATACTGGGAAGTATCTGAACCCTCAAAAAGTACTGTATGCATATTAAAAACAGTATTGTTAAACAAACCATCTCTTGCTTTTATTAAAAATCTAAAGCTAATCTAATTTTCCACCAGATGTTTAACTGTTAATTTCCAAAATGATTTAAGATAAACTTTTTCTTATCTTTGTGATCTTACGCCACCTCTCAAAACCAATGAAGTACCTTTGTGGTAGGTGTGTAAGTATGCACCTGGAGCAAAAAGGGGCTGAATTGATATACAGGAGACAGTGAGATGTTTCCAACCCCTATACATACATATATGGGTAGTATATATTTTTCTTTCAGCACAACAAAGGGAGTTCAAGTTATTGCTCTGAGTGGTGACCTATGTCTGTAAGGAATGTCTGTTCACTTACTCAACCAAATTACAGTTGATTAATGTTGTTATCGATTGTCATGTCTTGTTTACTATTACTAGCAATTCACTGGTTCTTTCCACCTGCTTTGCTTTTGACACCAAGCCTACTAAATTATTGATCTGTGCCCATGTATTGGTCATTATTTCAATTATTTGCTGAGGTGCATTTTGTATAGGCTGTGTGCTTCCAGTCAGCTCACCACCGCCCTGCCTGAAACATCCAATTATTGCTCCAAACGCAATACTGCTTTCTTTTTCCTCCTTATAGCTGCCTTTCTTGTGTCTTCATGGGAGAAAACTAAGCTGAACAAAACATAGGAACTCTCTCATCAGGTTTAGGAACAATTGCTAGACTGTTTTCTGGTTCAGCATTCCTAAACTGCTGACTGGAGATTCCTAAATGTCCTGTACATGCTGCTTGTGAGATGCAATCATTTAGAACGTAAGTGTTTGGAAGAATGTGCATGCAGCCATCTCATAACTCATGGCTGCTTAATACTCCGTTTACAGATCTGGCGTGGATGCTGCTGCCTCTGCAATTGCTCTCACGCTGAGTAAGTCTAAAAGCTTTTACCTGCATGGTTCACCCTGACACACTGTTTAAATAGTGGGCAAGAGATGCCTATCCTCTCAGGAGAGCCGTTCCTCACTTGGTAAGTTTTAGAACAAAGCACATGTACCATAAAATGGGGTGCACAATCTTTCCACCCTGGAGCCACATCCAGTATCAGCTGTGGGGATGGAGGTATGCACACAACACCCTGCATGCATATGAATATACTCTTCCCCCTTTCTGACACTCATGCACACACGGATGCTTCTGAAACCGCCCCCCCACCAATTGGTTTCCTTCTTTCATTTCACCTCTTCCTTTTAAGCTGTTCTGGGAGCCACTCACAGGACTGTGCAATTCCTGCCATAAAAGCGCTGGTCCTAGAGCATCCTCCTGAAAGCATTATAGTCCTGCCATTATAGTCCTGACCCACTCCTAGAATGTCATCCTGGAAACTTTACCATGCCCCTTGTAGAAGTCCCATTCCCCTCCCTTCCCTGTCTAGGGTTGCTAGAGCTTTCCCTCTTACGAGCTTTTCCACCATCTTTCCCAGAATGGGTGTATGGTGAAGTGGCATGTAATGCCCCGTATCCTCTCTACTACCCCTTCTGAAGATCTTAACCACTGACACCACCCTCCAATCCTCTGGAACTTCCCCTGTTCTCCATGAGGCCTCAAAATTGAAGCCAATGGACGCGAGAGTACCCCTGACAATTCCCAAAGTACCCTTGGATGTGGCCCATCAGGGTCCCACATCTTTGTAACAGCCAGGGCCTGAGGAGCTCCTTGACTTCTAGGGGGTAACTCCAATCTGTGCCCTCATGACATCACCCTCATCTACCCTCCCCCCCAGTAGATCTCCCCCAATCCACTTTGGGGAGAACACAGAAGCAAAATAATAATTTAACATCTGTGCCTTTTCCCTTGCATCAGTTATACCCTCCCTCCTTTTTAAGTGGCCCCATTTCCTGTCTCCCCTCCCTCTTCCTGTTTACATGAAGGTAGAAGCCTTTTTTGTTGTTCTTGGCATATTTTGCAAGTCTCAGCTCATAATCAGCCTTAGCCTTGCAAAGAATCCTTCTGCACTGAACTGCCTCCCCCAGTGTCCATTTCCTGTGGAGGTCCCTTTTCCTTCTAATCCCTCTTACCGCCTCTCTTCTCCCATGCCTCCCCTGTCCGAGAAGATCACTTGTGCCACAGACTCTTCTTCAGCCTCCCCAGTGCCCCCATGGGAGGCTTGGCTAAAGAGGCAAAAATGTCTCTGCTGATGCCAGTGAAGGGAAATGCCAATAGGAAAATGTATTGGGGTGGAAGCTTAAATGTCCCATTTCTGGAGTTCCATGGTTCCAATGAAATCAGGGCCGCACATATTTGCACAAAGATAAAGAAAACTGTTCTGCATATTGAGACATGTGGTTTACCTGCACGAGTCATTCGGCCCTGAATACATTGATTTTCTGAGTCTGCTAGAAGTAAGTGTTAAGCCCAGTATATTTTGCTAAATGTTAAAGGGGCCCTGCTGAACTCAAGGGAGATTGGCACCCCTTTATCCTTCTGTTAGACTATTGGTGTTACTATTCAGCAATAACAGGTGCAATCCAGCCCCCGTTGGCCTTAAGACTGATGTTGATTTTAACAGTTTTGCATTAAACCCTATCTTTCCAAATGTATACTTCCATTTCCAGTGCATATTTTGAATCTAAGAAAGTATCAATTCCAGTTTCTGCCTGGTTATATCCTTTACAAGCACAATGTGCTAAGCCATGCCGTACATTTTAGTTAAATGTAACCCTGATTAATGTCATGAGCAGAGCCGGCTAGAGCCGGGGGTCAGACTAGATGGCCCAGGAGACCCTTTCTGATTCGCTCTGTTTCTATGTTTGTAATTATTTTATTTTGTAATGGAACTGTTACTCTGCACCACTGGGTACTAAATACATAAAATACTAGGGATCCTATTAGTATCACTGGTCTAGTACAATAACACCAGAAATCAGGCTGAACTGGGTCGCAGCTTTGCTCATAAATACATATTCATATAATTCATCATGTCAAAAAGACTAATGTTTGTTCTAATCAATTACATTTACATCTGAGATGCTTCGCTGCAGATATTGACACAATGCACCATTGCAATGCTTTTCACTGACCTTTGTTTCAAGGATACATAATACAAACTTGTTGATGTAGCTCAAAGCAACAGCACATTGACTGAACTCAAAACTTCCTGTAGAAGCAGACATGTGCTTAGTTAGGGATATCATATGATTTCTGGACATGAGAAAAAAGCCTATTTAACCCTAAAGGTAAAGGTTTCCCCTTGGCGTTACGTCCAGTCATGCCTGACTCTAGGGGGCGGTGCTCATCTCCATTTCCTAGCCGAGGAAGCCAGCATTTGTCTGCAGACAGTCTCCGTGGTCATGTGGCCGGCATGACTAAACACCGAAGTGCACGGAATGCTGTTCCCTGCCCACCAAAGTGGTACCTTTTCATCTATTTGCATTTGCATGCTTTCGAACTGCAAGGTTGGCAGGAGCTGGGACGGAGCAACGGGAACTCACCCCGTTGTGCAGACTTGAACCGGTGACCTTTCGATCAACCAGCCCAGCAGCACAGCAGTTTAAACCACTGCACCACCTACAGTCATTTAACCCTACAGATATATTTTTCCAAGTAAATTATAGGATTGGAAATGATCATTTAAACTAATCATTGTCCTTAAAATCTTCTACAGAGGTCCTTTTCCAAAAGCCCTCCTTGGAGGAAGTATGGGGGGGGGGCTGTTACAAGGAGAAGGGCCTCCTCATTGGTGGTGCCTCAAGTGTGGAATATGCTCCCCGGAAAGGATCATGTGGCACCAACTCTTTATTCCTTCTGGCTGCAGACCAAAAGCTTTTTATTTAACTAGTATTTTAATTGTTGATTTTGATATATATCAAATCTAATCTTATTAGATATATAAGATTAGATTTGATATATATAGATCAAATTAGATATATTAGATATATCTGATCTAATCTTATTTTGATCAAGTGCTCCAAATTGTTTCTATGTTTATATTATTGTATATCATCTTGAGATTTTCTCTAAAAACAATAGATGGTACAGAAAATATTTAAATAAATAAAATAAAATAATTCTCTATAAATATTGTCTTTGCTCAGATGTTGTCAGAACATCTGAAGAATATATAACCAGTCCTCTGAAGGGTTCACAAGCAGTGATATAGAAAACCTTCCCTATTTCTGTCTTTGAATATTGTAGGGCTGACCAAATCACCCACCAACTGTTTGTGATCCCCTGTATTAAATATTTCTCTAAAATGCATTTACCAGGGGTGGGGGGGTGGCTTTTAGGGCAGACGTTCTCCCAAGGCAGCATACAGCAATAAAGCATACAACAGCAAAGGGATATCCAAAGTAGTAATGACACAATGAAAACAGCAATGAAAAGCAGCAACATGAGCAATTGGGTCAGGAGGATGAAGGAAAATGGTGTCTCCAAGGCCTTCCTAGAAGCCTGCAATGTTGAAGCATGTCAGACCCTGAAGGCACTGCATCCCAAGCCTCTTCCATGGGTTTTTCTTCATGTGTAAGGACATCCTGCTGATAACCTTACTGCTGGCAGCTCCACCCGACTAGCGGAGAGCAGAATCTGCATGAATGTGGTGCAACACAGAACAGCTTGGATGGGAGTCTTATTATTCTAATTATAAATAATTTTTTAAATAAATGAATGAATGTTAAATTAGATATGCTTCATGGAACTCCTTTGGTTCTCAAAAAATATGAACAATAACTTTTCTAAGGGTCTGCCTAAGCATAGTACAAGTCCCATAGCTAGCTGTGCTAAACTATCCCGTACTACTGGGCAGGGGGGCAGGGACCCTGCAATAGAAGGCTTTCACCTTTCACTTCTCCCTCCTTCATAGCTGTGATCCAGATGGGGGACTCACACCTGCAATTTACAAAGATAGGGGAAGTCTCACTTGACTTACCTCTAAGGTATGAGATAGGAAGAGTCTTACAAAAGCAGACAGGGAGGGCAAGACAGCATTGAATCAAGCACATGTGGGCCAATCTCACTTTACAAAGAACTCAGGAGCAGGTTTTGCACAGGGACTTCCACTCTGAAATGTGATCCCTGTTTCAAATATTGGGTGGGGTTGCATGACATGACAAGTGAGGTTGGTTTCTTGCACAGGAAGGTCTGTTGCTTCATCCAAACCCTGCTATGGTATTTCAGCATGGTGCATTTTGGTTTTCAGAAACAATGGTTTGTTCTATGGTTTCTGTACTTTACCATGATTTCGTTGATCATCTGAACCTGTCATCATGGTTTCCAGTTTCCATAGAGCCCTCTGGAAAGATCAGGCATGGTGGCTGATGGGTATGTGCAAACAACAGGAGAACTGAATGAGGAGGATGGAATTCACTTAATTGTCTGTCAGACACATCTAGGTAAAGAACCATGAACTGTGGAAACCATGCAAGGCTGCTTGTCAAAACATGTGAACCCAGCTATTGTCCCAGCCATGCACTATGAGAAGTACCTCAAGCTGCCCTGGACTCCCTATCCATAGCATAAAGATGACAACACTGCTCCAGTGTTAGGATTGTGGAAGGAACGTATGAGAAATGCTTTGGACATTCACAAGTGTGGTATAGATATAATGATCTACAGGGCTTTTTTTGACAGATTTTTCCAAGTGATTATGAATCGCCCTGTTGGGCATAGCAGATCATTAACACAGTGCCTGCGGGCTGCTTGTGTGTCGGCTGATTGTTGGCGCTGATTGTCAGGGAGCTGCTCAGCTTGGGATCAGTTGTGTGGTCGCGCACCAGCAGCAACCATTGTGTAAAAGTGTGACCCCACGATATGAGTTCTGGCACCTTTTTTTTTTTTTTTTTTACAAAAAAAGGAATGGAGATCTATATAGATACTCACATTTATCCTGGAAAACCTGTACTAAAAGTTTACAGTTGGAACCACGGAGAGCCACATGTGAAGTGTAATATTGGGTAGTATCCAGTAAATCCCCCATCTGTGAAACACATTTGCAACTGATTATATTATACTAAGTTAAAGGATGCTCTTTTATACCTGTAATGTGCATATCTCACTTTAAAATATACATTTTTAAAATCATAGAAGTGTGAGGGGAGTACAAAAGTCATAGCAGAAACAGCTTTAGATTTACAAGTATGCAAGTCGAGAAAGTAGGATCATACAGCATTTGCAAGATCTTCTGTGAAATGGGTGCTTGGGGATGTCTGATTTTTGCACATTCCTTTACCAAATGATCTGATCTGTTCTTCAGACTAATGTAGAGAATGGAGTTAGCTATCCACTAGATTTTGCACTTTTCCAAATGCTGCAGTAGCATTCTCAATGGCTTTGACATATCAAAGTGCACATTTAAATACATAACTTATACTATTGAATATAGATCTTGAGGGATTTGTTTTGAATTGGTGATCAGAATGGAACATAGAAACATAGAAACAGAGCGAGTCAGAAGGGGTCTCCCAGGCCATCTAGTCTAACCCCCAGCACCAGCCTGCTCCGCACACAACATGCCCACCATGTGCATGTCCAGCCTATCTTTGAACACCCTCACTGATGGGGCCTCAATGACCTCTCATGGAAGCCCATTCCAGAAAGGTTTCAGTCTGTAAGTGACCCAGGACTGGGACAGAGGTTTACCTTCCAGAACAACAGTGTTCCTAAACGCATAGCCAACGTAAGACTGGGTGTGTTTTAAAACAGGAACCAGAATGTCTTAAAGTGGCCAGTTAAAGCTCCGGTCTCAACCCTCTTGAGAACCTTTGGCAAGACTTCAAAGTTGATGTTTACCAGCAACACCTATCCAACTTGAGAGAGCTAACACAATTTTGGCAGGAAGAATGGACAAACATGGGTGGTCCAGATGCACAAACCTGATAGAAAAGACTTACAGCCATAACTGATGCTAAAGGTGCTTCTATCAAGTCTTGACTCAGGGGGAGAATATGCATGCAACCAAGAAGGGTTGGGGGAGAATATGCATGCAACCAAGAAGGGTTGGGGGAGAATATGCATGCAACCAAGAAGGGTTGGGGGAGAATATGTATGTGACCAAGTAGGGTCTTTGTTGTTGTTGTTATTTACTTAACTTTTGTGCCACAATAAAAATATTTTATGCATTCACAGTATTGAGTAGCTTGTGTACATCAAGTGGTAAAAATGCCAATTAATGTACTTCAGTTCATTTGACTGCAACACAACATACAGAAAAATGAAAGTGGCAATATCTCTTCAAGACAGTAAATATAGTATCAGGCTGCATATCTTCAGGAGCAACTATTGCATTGAGCCATGATGAGGAAAGGAAAAGAGAGAATCCATTAATTTTACAGTAGACATGTTCTGCTATCAGATGATACATTAGGAAGATAAGATACAAAGCAGCCAAGAATGATAAGAGAAACAGAACTGTATTGCTTATATATTTCTCTATCCTTTTGGGATCCAAAAAGTGGAACAGTTCGTTCTTTCATTAAATTTGACCTTTAATGCTCAGACCTTTTTCATTTTCAAGTGAAGGATGTGAAGGTTTCTAGAGAGCTCAAAGTTTAGTTTCCATCATGAAGGTGCAAACTCTTATCTTCAAATGTTCCTTGAAACTTATTTAGCTGTGATCTGCCCTCTTCACAGTTTTCAGAGAAGGCATTTGAAATCTTATAGCAGGAAAATACTGATGGGTTCAACTGTGGTCGAGTGATTTTTATTCTGATCTTTCTGAGGAAATACAGGATTTCATTAGCCTGTTATAGTTGAAGCAGCATGTGGAGTCCAAATGGAAACCCTCCACCCCTTGTCTTCCTTTGCCTGGTGTTTACCAGTTGCACTTCCTGACATGCAAACCACTTCCCACTGATTCTTTGTGCAGCCCTTTGTGTACACCAGGCGTGGCCAGACTCACTCAACAGAAGAGCCACACACCGTAAAGGTTGGAAGTCTGAGAGCCACAGGAGGTTCCCAGGGGCAGCAGGCAGTGAGCAGCAAGCAGGAACCTGCAGGTGGCAGCCACGGGGAGTGGTGAGCAGCAAGAGGACCCCCACAGGCACCTGCAGCAGTGAGCTGGCTTATGCACCCAAGTGCCACTGCTGCTCCTTCACTGTTTCATGCAGAACGTGTGCACTGCCACAACGGAAAAGCAGCAGTGAGCAATAAACTCAAAGAGCTGAGCCCAGGTTTGGCCGCCCCTGCTGTACTCCATCAAGGAATTGTACAAGAACAATCAAATCAAATATGAGAAACTTTCTCCCACTTAGTACATTCCAGGTATTTGGACTTCAGTATCCATCCGCCCTATCCACCTTGGTCAATGGTCAGAAATGCTGCAAGTTGTCATTCAGATATATCTTTAGGGCACTAGGCAGGCAGAGTCTGCTACATAAACAGCAGCTTTCTTCTTGAAAGTGCCATCAGTACATTTAATATGAGTCTCAGCATGTCAGTGTTCCTTCACAGTAAGCTTAACCCTCTGTTCACTCAGGAGAATGAGAAGGAAAAGTCATGATGGCATTACAGCTTGTCATCCAAAGCCCATTGGCCATTGGCTTTCTTCATTTTTGTCTTACCTTTTCCACATCTGTTTTGTTAAAGATGGTGTTACCTTTCAGCCATTCCTTGCCTTGGTTAGACAGAAAGTAAATTTGTCTTTAAATGTAGTCAGGTTTGATGTGTATAGAAAATAACTGCATGAGGAGAGACAGGGCCCTCGCCTCCTCCTTCCAAGTTTTGCCATTGCTGTGTTCATGGAGAGCAGGAGCCTGAAGAACTGCATCTCTCCTGTCTGTGGAGGTTCCCCACATAGTCCATGATGTTTGAAATCAGTGTCCTGGACCACGTGGAGAGCCCGGCTGAACATGCAGCTGGCTTCAGTCCTCCATCCCCTTCCCCATGCAGGGAAGGCGAAGGAGCAGGGAAGCAACTAAAACACAGATCAGTCATTGCCTAGCCCTTCTGGGAGGAGGACCTTCAGGTGTCATTGAATGCAGTGGGACTTACTTCTGAGTAGAGTTGCTACAGATTGTACTGTTACTCACAGGCGTCCATAGGTCTGGCCAGGCTACTAATCTCTGACTAAAGGAAATAGATAATGGACTGATTTACAAATAATACAGATGTTGGGAAACGCAGCATTTCTCCAGGAATTATGCATTCAATAAATATTCCAACCACAGACATCAACACAAGCAAGAAATGGCATTTTCTTGAGGTTTTAATGATGTTCAATTTCCAAGCTAAGCTGCAGCCTTTATTTGACTTATTATAGCTTAAGCAATTTCTGAGCAATAAACTTAGCTGACGGATTCCACTACAGACCCACAGTGACATCTAGAGCATAGGAAATCAGTACGGACCGGGAAAGAAACCCAGGCAAAGAAACCAAATTTGTTCCCCCTGGAAAGGAGATGTGGTGGGGTGCTGTGGGAGGATGCATGTACTGATGGATTGTGTAAGGAGAAAGGAACGGGACGCTCATTTGTTTCTTTACCTGGGGCACAAACGCAGCCGGTGAACAATTGCATAATTTCAGGGAGGCTGTGCAGTACATCATGCTGCTTATCGTCATTCGTGACTGTCTTTTTGCTACTGGCCTCTCTCCCTCCTCTTCAGAAACATTTGGGAAGAAGGAGGAAACCAAGCACTAAATAGGCATGGTGGGCGGGGGTGGGCGAGTGGAAGTCCCTCCCAGCAGTGAGTTGAGAAGATGGATTGCCTCAGCAACCAGGATGCGGGTGGCAGTGGCGGGGGGATGGGGATGATGGGACGGACCCTCTGATTTCACAGTGCTGAAAGGTTTACTGGTTACCAGCAGTATTGAACAGAATTTTCACCCCAGTTTGGCCCAAACTGTGCACAGAGCTGTTTGCAAATGGCCATTCAAAATTCTCCATCTTACAGGGGAATAATGGGGGGATGGGATTTCATCAAATTTTGCAGGAGGGAGGAGACATTCCCACTGATGTGACTCCTCATTGGCAGTGATAATACAGCACAGCTTCCTCACTGCCTTCCTTTTTCTCCAAGGTGGTTCTTTGAACCTGAAGGTAATACGCAGCTGTCATGACAAACAGACAAGAATGGGTAGCCCCAGAGATGGAAAGAACTTATAAACAACACAGTTCCTCCAGGGTGAACAATCAGATCCTCTCAAAGGTATTGCTATTTTGATCTCCAAAGTGAATTCATTGGAATGCTTCTTCTACATAAGACCACCAATCGGACCAACCACATTCCAAATAAATATGTACTGATTAGTTTTAAGAGACCCTGTTGCGTGGTGGCTAGTGTGCGGGACTGGGGACCTGAGATCTGGGTTCTAGTTCCCACTTGGTCATGGAGCTCACTGGGTATCTTTGGCCAGTCACAAAATCCCAACCTGACCTACTTCACAAGGTTGTTGTGAGAATAAAATGGAGCAATGTAAGCCTCCTTGAATTCCTCACAAGAGGAAAAAAAGATAGGATATCAATGAATGCAATAACAATAATAATAGTTCAATAGCCAATAAACCCATGTGGCCTATATCCAGAAGGTTACTATTCACAATTGAATAAAGACAATCTTTTCATTGGCCTGAAACACATGATACAATGTTCTTAGTCTGGCCTTCCTTACCCTTGTCCCCTCCAAACATGTTGGATCACAACTCTCTTGGCCAAGCTGACTGGGAATTATGGGAGTTGCAGTTCAACAAATCCAGGGGTCACCACTGCCTGGGAAGCCTGCTTTCAGTAAAGCTTATGCATTTCTTGCAAAAACTTTAAGCAAAGGTTGCATAGCCTGGACCAATTACACCTGCTCCCAGAATGTGGAAAATGCCAGCAGTGACATGCTGGGATAATGGTGAAGGTGCAGTTGGAAGTGGAAGCATTCAGAAATTCTGAACTTGAGCCCAAGCTTGTATTGGTTCTTCCACGCAAATACCACTGCTGCCAGTTCTACCCTGACACACTCCTCCCTTTCCTCTAAACTGGTGGCGAGACATGGGCAACACAATAAGGTCTCTCCCCTTATTTAAGGTCCTTCCCATCCCCAACTTTTAAGGCCACCCAGAATGCTGCAATAACAGTATTCTGGGCTCAAGGAATCTTGAGAACTATTGTTCCTCCGTGATTCTGAACCGAACCCAGACATCTCCTTGGGGCTCCTCATTTCTGGGACATTGCTGTTCTAGTTGCTGGTGGAGGTGGGATACGGAAGAGCAGAGGGACAGATCTTACCTAGCCAGCTGCTAGGTAAGTCTGAAAATCAGCCAAAGGGGCACTTGCCCTCTCTTTCTGTTTGCAGGCTTCCCACGGGTATTTAGTCCACCATTGCGAAAAACAAGAAGCAGAACTAGATATGCCTTTAATCTGATCCACCAGGGCTCTGTTTACATTCTTGACATTAACTCTTTCAGGAGGAAGGAGAAGGTCTTACAGTCTGCCCTTTGTGAGCAATTACTTGAAGAAAACCAAGAAGGAACAAGGTGCTCTGTAGATACAACCCAATCACACCAGGAAATCTGCATTGTAGAGACTGAACAGGTTTAGGGTTGTCCACACGCAGGGCAGGAGATAATACAGACCAGGAGAATTGTGCTACCTCTGTTTAAAAAGGTACTGCTCTTTTCCATGTGGTGTGCAGGCCCTTCTTGTTCTGCTTTTCAACATTTTCAGAAATCAGAAAATACAGGAGCTTTTGCTTCAAAAACAAATGTGCCTAAACTATGCAAAAATTTATCACATTAATCCTGCTTGATTCAGTAAAGTGTTAGTTCTTTTTGGCATGGTAACAATAGAACAAAACTTTAAAAGTTAAGAATTTTTAGGGCAAATTCTCATCTGAAAGGTGTAGGGCCTTGGTGTTAAAATATGCAGGCAATCCCTTGACATATTAACATGAAAGCAATACCAGCTGGATGCTCTCCCTGATCAGTGCATGAAGGGATTGTAGAACCAAAGAAGAGTACAGTGGAAAGGGGCCAATACGGCCATCAAGTCCAACCTGCTGTTCAGTGCAAGATTCTCCTTGGATTTTTGAGCCTGTGAATGTGCAGAAAAAAAGTATCCTTTTCACATTGTTTTCACAGAAAGGAAACTTAAGAGTTTATCACAAAGCATCCTTTCCCCTTAATTATAATCAATAGATGCCATAAAAACACCTTGATCGAGGTTTTGAGCTGAAATGTCTCACTGATTCCCCTAAAAACTAGATTCTTTCTCATGGTCTCACCAGAATGAGTTCCGCCCTCTGTGCTGCTCAAATTATGGCTAGAGGAATGCCTGTGGGACAGTCTTTCACTCTTTCACATTCAGCATGAATTCCTGGTTATGCAAAATGAAGCACAGACCCATTTTAAAATTCAAACTGAGGTGGCCCATGGCTTAAAAAGATCTCAAGAAGAATGAATCACACACAATCACGCCATTCCACCCAGAAAATGAAATGGAAATGAAAGTTCAAACAGCAGTAATAAATCTGATTTATAAGAGCAACCAAATAAAAAACTAAATCCCTTTAAATGTCATCTGAGGGAATGACAGCGGGAACATGTCTGCTAATGGGCACTGACTGCTTTTCCATTGTGGCAGTGCATACATTCTGCACGAAACAGTGAATGAGCAGCAGTGGCACATGGGTGCATAAGCCAGCCATGCTCTCCTCCCTTGATTGGAATGCACAAAGAAGCCCATGCTTAGCTTTACTCACTAAAATCTGCTGGGCTGCCAAACTTCTAGGTACACCTGAGGAAGAGCTCCCTATAACTTGAAAAATCGTGCTTAGAATTCTAGGCATGAGTTGGCACACTGACGGTTTCTCCTTTCTTACCTTCAGATTGTAGTTATGTGGGACCAACATGGGTAGTAAGACCCTGTGTGTCCTTTGCTAAGAATATTGAACAGTTTTTACACATGAATGCCACCAGGTGGCAAGCTCAGGTTAAAGATGGATGAATGTTTGCACTGTCCTTAATAACCAACATGAAAGCACAACAAATCATTGCCCTGACTACAAGATTATTAGCTATTATTTCTTTTTGGAATTGCACCCTTCATCTCTCTACTGAGACTTGCTACATCTTTTTTATTTGTGTATCTCACACTTTTCTTCCTTTTTTAAAGAATGCAATGTGGCTTACATAATTCTCCTCCTGCTGCTCCCAAGCTTATCCCCATAACAAAAACCCAGCTGGCTCCATGGCTGAGCAGGGACCAGAACCCAGATCGCCTGAGTATCATTTCCATTCTGTTAACCAATACACCACACTGGGTCTCAACTGTATTGTGTTCCAAGCTGTCATTGTTGGTAGTATTATTATTACTGCTCCATTGCATTTATATCCCACCTTTTTCCTCTTGAGAGGAACCCAAGGAAGCTAACATAGCTCCATTTGCCCTCATAGCAACAACCCCATGAGGTAGGTTGGGCTGAGACATAATGACTGGCCCAAAGTCACCCAGAGAGCTTGATGGTCAAGCGGGAACTAGAACCTGGATCCCAGATCCCCGGTCATGTTGTTGTTGTTGTTGTTAGTTGCGAAGTCATGTCTGACCCATCACGACCCCATGGACAACATTCCTCCAGGTCTTCCTGTCCTCAACCATCCCCCGGAGTCCACTCAAGCTCACGCCAACTGCTTCAGTGACCCCATCCAGCCACCTCATCCTCGGTTCCCTTCTCCTTTTGCTGTCAATTGTTCCCAGCATTAGGCTCTTCTCCAGGGAGTCCTTCCTTCTCATTAGGTGGCCAAAGTATTTGAGTTTCATCTTCAGGATCTGGCCTTCTAAAGAGCAGTCAGGGTTGATCTCCTCTAGGACTGACCGGTTTGATTGCCTTGAGGTCCCCGGTCATAGTATAGCATAAAATACAGCAGAACTTAGATGGAACATAGATAGACAGATGTGTTTGGGAGACATATATTTTTAACAAATTAAATGAATAGATAAAAGAAATTTAAAAAGAAAGATGGAAAGGAAGAAATGACCTAATGGTGTTTTAAAATTGGGGAACTGTAACTCATGAGCCCAGCTGGACCAGGTGCCCAGAGAGCCTGTGGGGGCACACCTGGCCTCATATGAAGTGCTACCTCAAATTGCTACTACTCCTTGCCAGGCATAAGAGATGATCTACACCCTCCCTTTCCTTCTCTGGGATTCCAGTCTGACTGCATCCTTGTATTGCATTACATTTCTTTGTAGTCATACATACTGCCTTTTCAGCTTGACAGCTCCCCATTTTGGTTGCTTTGACTTCCACCTCTGGAAATGAACCCATGCCTTGATTATTCTACTTGCCTTTTAATCATCCATCTGAGAACCAACCTCACAGTGAACCTGAGCTCACTTACAAATTGCAGACCGAACTACCTGAGCAATTCCTGTGGGAGAGCTGACATATCCCTGAACTTTCCAAATTCATGGAGTGGGCAGATAAAAGCAACTTTTACTGTGTCAGTTGGTGTGGACTACCTGGAACTGACCAACAAAGCTGAGACCAACTAGGTAAGCAATTAAGACACTGTGAACATCTCTGCTGCTAAAATATCCAGTGTCACCTTCAGTAGGCTGAAGCCTTGCCTAATTAGCACTCCTGTATTCCATGTTTGAAGTACAGAGACCTTTATAAATTCAGAAGTAGTAAGAAGTGATAGCTAGAAATACCTAGAGATGTACAAAGTGTCTTAAATCCTTTCCATCTGTGTTTCTTAGATTGTCAGACAAGATTCATTCTCTTGTCTGCTCAGTGACAAAATCAGACTTTTTAACTGTAATTTTGTTCTGCTTGCAGTAAACCAAATTAGTAAATTTGCACAAGGGCATCTTAGCATGAATGTGTACTGCACCTACATCATTCTGTGCTACAGCAGTTATAGTCAGAAAGGGAAGACTGTCCAATGGAGCATCCAACTTCCTTCCTAGGGTGTCCCTGTGTATGGCTTGTTCCATCTTGGATATGGAAGGTAAGTGAATGGCTAAAAAATGTGCACTTGTTGTGGTTGTATTTTTGTTATGCCATCAAGAAGTCCCTAACTTATGGTGACCCTGCAAATGAATATCCTCAAAATGTTACCTTTTCCTTCCATTATGGAACTGATTCATCTCATAGCTGGTCTTCCTCTTCTTCTGCCTTCAACTTCCCCTAGCATTATTGTCTTCTCCAGGAAGACCTTCCTTCTCATGATGTGACCATTTCAGTTTCATTTTGCTAGCTTCTAGGGCAAGTTCTGGCTTGATTTGTTCTAGCATCCACTTGTTCTCCTTTCCATCAGTTCACAGTAATCACAAAATTCTCATCCAGCACCCTGTTGCAATTTATAAATGAAATAAGCTTTAGTTGATGAGAATAAACAAAAGTGAATGGTCTGCAAGTCCAGGGTATCTACATGATTTGGAAAAGTCCAACCCACTGTGGACCCCCTAAGCTGGATTCACAGAAATCCCAACTCATTTGAATCCACCACACATTTCTCTGACATCCCTAGTGGTGTTCTCTGTGATGGGCCAGTAGTACATCTCTGGACAGCTTAGGCTTAATATAAATACCTCTTACCCTCATAGTCTTCTGCTTTTGCCTGGTCTACAGAGCAGTATCTTCTACCTGCAGTGCTTCAGAACTCGATCTAAACTTGCCAGTTCTACAAGTGGCCAGTACAGACCTTGGGCTGGAAACACAGATGGCTCTCACACCTTCCACTCATACCATATGGAGAAATTACAAACTGAGCCTACTGATGTTTCTGCAAAAGCACATTCTCTTGCATGCAATGTAGCTTTCTATCTGAAAAGTGGGCTAGGAATAATTGTAATCATAATTATAATACCAAGGAAGCCTGCATGGGATTATAATCTAACACTGCAATCCTATGCAATGGAGAAAAGACCAGTTGAAAATCCTGCAGTAAGTGTATAACTGTGTATACAATTGCACTGTACATGAGTGTAGGTTTCTGTTTACATACACAAACTTATTCTTTCTCCTTTCACTGTAAATCTTTAATGAAAAGAATCCATCTGTTTGCTATAAAATTGTTCTCATAAGCAAACATGGTAAGGGTGACTGTATATCAAATCATCGTTTTTGTTGTTGTTGTTTACATTTCTATACCACCTGTAGCCAAAGCTCTCTGGGTCATATACAACATTAGTCACCCAACTAGATTGCAAGCAGGCCAGATTCTGCTTAGCTTCCAAGATTAGGCAGGATCAGGAATTTCAGGCTATACGAAAGTTAATATGTGTTAATGAGAATTCTAGATTTCCTAGACTACTAAAATGGTTTAAGTTCTCCCTAAAACCATCCAGAAATGTGGCCATTTAAATTTCCATAGAAAAATGTGATGAAGCAAACCTCAAGAAACCTGGATATTCAAAATCCAGCACTTTTGAAGTTATACTGCCCTCCAGGGGAACCTTTGAGAAAAATAATAATAATAAAATACTGACTTTTTACAGACAGCATCTAATATCAACTTCTCCAACTGAAATAAGATTGTGCTACAGTTTACATGGCCCACTTATATGCATTAATATTACTGCATATATAATGTTTCCAAGTTATTTTGTGACGATCTCCACAGTTCAAGATATTCCTGTATCTGAAATGCCTTGTTATTTTGCTTACTCTAGAAGAAGATTCTTCTGGAATAGCAAGTCTCCTCCATCCATGTATGTTTTACAAAGCTTTTCCCATACATGCACTAAACAAGCCAGTAATGAAAAGTTAAAACTTTAGCAACAATTTCTGTTTCTGATACAGCCTTACCCAGTTGGGTACAAATCCCATAATTCCTGACCACTAACTATGGCCCAAATTAACAAACAGCCCAAATTGTTCTACCAAATGCAAGTTAAATGACAAACGAAAGTAAGATAATTTAACATTTATGCACCAAGCATTGCAAAATCTCACTTGAAAATTCAGTATTTCCCCATTGTGTGATGCACAGAATTCCTGGACTGATGTGCAGGTTGGAAATTGGTTATGCATTAAATTTTGCAGGTCCCAAATGTTCTTACATAGTTTAAAAAATGTTTCAAAATGAGTATTTTCAGGGGAAAATATACACATATTTGTGTTTTAACATATTTGCTGTATTGTGCATTTAAATACACACTTGTATGTGGATTTAAAAAAAACACAGCGAGATTAACATGGAAACAGGATAAAAAATCTGCATAAGTGAACTGCTATAGACCAGAAGTGGAGGAATTGGCTAATCTCTACCTCAGACTCTGCTTCAGATTTTGAGACAAAAATTCTTGCCACCAGATGGCTCCCTGCCTTCACCTACTGGAGCAAGGAGCACACGATCAGCATGTTTCAGGATAAGAACCTCTGATCTGCAGACTGAATGTAGTCCAGAGATGCTCTCCATCCAGCCTGCAGGGGCCTGGGCCTGTCTTCTCTATGCTGGGAATTCTGGCTGCAATCTTCAGTCACTGATAAGAAAGAGCCATGTGAATTACTTTTTCATCCAAGATGTCATCCTGTTTGAGATGCCACACCAGGCATTCATTAGTCCAGCAACCCCCCTGCAGGCCACTCGGAACTGGGGTCAAACAGTGCATGAAGCAGATGGCTGACTCTGCTGGGACCTATTGGGGTGGATGCCCCCTTAGTTTGCTGAGTTCCTTTGTGTGCCTACCTCTTGAGAGAAGTAGGCATCCAGTATACCAATAAGCACACTGGTTTCCTTAGCATTTTAATTCCCTTGTTGTCATTTTTAAAGCAAAGCAAAGCTATTCAAAATCTTAAAAGACGATGCAGTAAAAGTGCTACACTCAATATGCCAGCAAACTTGGAAAACTCAACAGTGGCCACAGGATTGGAAAAGGTCAGTTTACGTTCCAATCCCAAAGAAGGACAATGCCAAAGAATGTTCAAACTACTGCACCATTGCACTCATTTCACATGCTAGCAACGTTATGCTCAAAATCCTACAAGCTGAGCTCCAGCAGTACGTGGACTGAGAACTACCAGAAGTACAGGCAGGATTTCGAAGAGGCAGAGGAACTAGAAATCAAATTGCCAACATATGCTGGATCATGGAGAAAGCTAGGGAGTTCCAGAAAAACATCTACTTATGCTTCATTGACTATGCTAAAGCCTTTGATTGTGTGGATCACAACAAATTGTGGCAAGTTCTTAAAGAGATGGGAGTACCAGACCATCTTATTTGTTTCTTGAGAAACCTGTATGCATGTCAAGAAGCAACAGTGAGAACTGGACACGGAACCACTTACTGGTTCAAAATTGGGAAAGGAGTTCAGCAAGTCTGTATACTGTCGCCCTGCCTATTTAACTTATATGCAGAGCACATCATGCAAAAGGCTGGGCTAGATGAATCACAAATTGGAATTAAGATTGTTGGGAGAAATATCAACCTCAGATATGCAGATGATACCACTCTCATGGCAGAAAGTGAAGAGGAACTGAAGAGCCTCTTGATGCAGTTGAAGGAGGAGAGTGCAAAAGTTGTCTTGAAATTCAACATTAAGAAAACTAAGATCATGGCGTCCGGTCCTATCACCTCCTGGCAAATAGATGGGGAAGAATGAAGGTAGTCACAGATTTTATTTTCCTGGACCCCAAGATCACTGCAGACGGGGACTGCAGCCAAGAAATTAAAAGACGCTTGCTCCTGGGGAGGAAAGCTATGGCAAATCTAGACAACATACGAAAAAGCAGAGACATCGCCCTGCCAACAAAAGTGCATATAGCCAAGGCTATGGTTTTCCCAGTTGCAATGTATGGCTGTGAAAGCTGGACCATACGGAAGGCTGAGTGCTGAAGGATTGAGGCCTTTGAATTGTGGTGCTGGAAGAGACTGCAAGGAGATCAAACCGGTCAGTCCTAGAGGAGATCAACCCTGACTGCTCTTTAGAGGCCAGATCCTGAAGAAGAAACTCAAATACTTTGGCCACCTAATGAGAAGGAAGGACTCCCTGGAGAAGAGTCTAATCCTGGGAACAATAGATGGCAAAAGAAGAAGGGGATGGCAGAGGATGAGGTGGCTGGATGGAGTCACTGAAGCAGTTGGTGTGAACTTAAGTGGGCTCCGGGGGATGGTGGAGGACAGGAAGGCCTGGAGGAATGTTGTCCATGGGGTCACAATGGGTCGGACACTACTTTGTGACTAACAACAACAAAGCGAAGCGAAGCGAAGCGAAGCGAAGCAAAGCAATCAGCAAGGCGCTGCTCTAAAACTCATGCTTGGCTCACATGAGGTATTAACAAGAAGTACGGATTGCCCATTTTGGGGGGCAGGAGGTGGGCAAGATGATTTGCAGAGCTACACAGCCACGAGAACCTTTCCACAGAGACCAACTGATGTCATGTTGTAACTGGGCCCTGTTCTCATTTTCATGTTCATCTACCTGAAAGAACCTCAGCTTGTTCTGTCTGATTCACTATGGCTTGTTTATCTTCAGACAAGCTGCTGTGGCTCATGTCTTTGAAGCTTTTGTTAGAAACACCATGCTTTCCTTTTCCTTTCTACCCAAACAATGTATTCAGGATGATAGTGCTAGTCAGTTCAATGTGGCTTGCATCTGAGTAATTGACAACAGATTTTAAACACCTCTTAATCAGGACTTCAAACACAAGGCTGGAATGATTATATCGCAGCAGCTTGGAATGTTTCCCGTAAGTAAAGAGGTGGGGGAAAATACACTTTAAAGGCAAAATTCTAATGTATAAAAATATACAATACCATCAAGAGAAATTGCTATAATAGTCTTCATATGAAGCTCTGTCATTGATAACATTTCTGCAGCTTCATCTAATCAGTTTGAGATTCAAGAGAACTTCCTTTCCAGTCTCCAGATGAGTGATTTGTTTTTTAAAAAAAAAACTTCAGAGAAACATCAAACACTTTTGCCATTATGGTGACAGTTAGGATGGGCCTGTGGGTTTGGCAAGTGTCCACAAAGAGTGGCCTCTCTAGCCCCTTCCAACTCTACTATTCTATGAATCTATGATTCTAAGACAGTGGGAACGCATGACTGGTAACAACATTCAAGTGCACAGGGACCTGCCAGGACCCACCAGGATGGATGCTGCTCACCTCAGAGTACTTTCTTCTTATTTTTAATGAGAAGACATGCTCAGGGCCTGGCCAGCTGTACACAAGCATGGGTACAGATTCTCATTAGATTTTTAAAATACACTATCCCAATAAGGTGCTTATTCCCAAGGAAATACATCTAGCACTACAGCAACAGACACAAACTCCTTTCTAACCCCATAGTCAGAGATGGTGCTATGATTTGAGGTGTAAATACAATATTGTACTTACTCCACTTTAAAAAACAAAACAAAACCAAAAAGTGAGGAATGTGCTTTGTTTTTTCTCTAATGTATCAGGAATGTAGTGGCAGATATAAAGCATGGAATGGTGAAGGGAGAGATGAATCTTTTTTGCTTGGTTTGGTGCTTTATGGATGATGGAATGAGAGATGTAACAAAAGTCAGGGGGTGTTACAGTGTTGGGCTAGGGACCTGGGAAATTTGGGTTCTAGTCCCTGCACTACCATAAAGCTTACTGGTGACTTTGGACCAGTTACTCCCACACAGCCAAATCCACTAAAGGGTTGTTGTTGTGAGGATAAAATGGAGTGGAGGAGGACTGCCTTGTGTTCCTCACAAGAGGGGAAAAGTTGAGATATGAATGCAATATGATGATGTTTATGGCCACTGCAAGACATTTATTCCAGGGTCTAAAATTTCCTACCTGCACCACTGCTTGCCATGAATTTCTAAGAACCATAAGTGATGAGACCAAATAGCAGAGTTTAAAGACTCAGAAAGTGTAGAATTGGAATATTTATCCCCTTAGAATACCTTCAGTTGGTGGTGACTTTGTACACGGAGAGTAGCCATGAGGTGCCAGTAGAGGCCTTGGTGCTCCATACAGGCAGCAGGGTGAACCTGCCCCCCAGGTAAGGGATTGCTCATGCAAAGTAGCAACAGGCATAATTACTCTGCCTTAAAAAAGGTGGGAGAGAAATTGCTGCCTCTCTGGACGAACAGCCACACAGCCTCGTTGAACAAATAAAGAGGGGCAACATGCACTCATGCATGGTCTACCAACATGGTATTTGCACTGGTATTGCAAAAGCTGGTCGAGTATCCAGCTTCTCCTGGTGCAGAATTTGGACTGCCTATTTGCAGAATTTTCAGTGTTTAAGAGCAGAACACACAAATCAGTGATGGTGCTGCATTTCAGAGTGAATGGTTGTTGGTTGAAACATACCCATTCATAGGGTATGTTTAATTCCACATTTCTGTGGAGCCCAGGCTGATGCATTATGAATTTTCTATTATGTTCAGAATGGATTGCACACTTCAGAGCAAGTGGGAGTATGAGCACGTGCTCATCAGAAATATTCTTACACTGTTGAGCATGCACTCAGGTGGGTCCCAAGTCTGATTCCCAGCTTAATTTGCACAAATTCCTTATTTGTGTACATTTCCTCTCTAGACTGAATCAGCACCACTTCAGCCTCCGGAAGAAAGTTCACCAAATTAGGACATGTGTACAAATTGGAAGAAACTTGCACAAATCTCCCATCATTTCCCTACTTGATTTGTGCCGGTTCACTCAAAGTGAGCAGTTGGGAATCAGGCACAAGGCAAGCTGTGAGACAACATTCACAAAGACCCCAGCATCTCAGTCATTCGTCTCTTCACATGACATGATCTCACAAGAAGTCTACATGGAAACAACCAATCAGAAGTGGGACACATAATGACATCATGTCACACTATGCAATTCCAAACTACACTTCCCAAGATGCAGCTTGATATTGCACATGTGCAAAACTTACACCCATGGAACAGGATTTCATATTATCCTTTCATCTGAGCTCACATGGATGAATTCATTACTTTCTGAGTAAATAGCAAATTCATTCAAGGTAAGTTACCCATCACTAACAATAATAGTTATTAATGCATTCCTGATTTGGGAATAAATGGCCTGCATCCAACTCCCAATAGGTGTTCCACATGTCCAATGCGGCTTTGGATTTGTGTTTCTCCAACTGTTTCCCCTGTAATGTGCCAAATCTCTTTTCAAACTGACAGCATCCAAAGCCACTTGTGATGTGGCACAGGAGTATGCCATTCGAAGAGGAGAGTGGGAAGCCAAAGACCTCCATAGCAGCAGCCTTTGATGGCCTTGGGCACACCTGCAGCATCTCTTGGGATGTCAGCTGATGCCTTTCTCCTCGTGTTGCAAAAGAAATTTGAGAGGGTTTGTTTGGGGGAAAGCACCCGGGATGCAAAGGATCCGAGCCATTTACTGTGCACATTGTAAAGCAAGCAGTTCTATAGGAATCCTGCAGGTGGCATAAAGGGACCTTAGATGTAGCTCACCCAATTGCCCAGTGAACATCACAAGTATCAGCTTTCCCAGTTAGAGTGGGAATGTATTGTAAAGATGCTGAAAAGGTTACACACACCCCAGTTCAAAATCAAGCCTTGCCAGTGAAGTTGGAAGCCTTCTGGCTTTTTTGCCTTCTTCCCCCATGGAGCAATTATGGTTACCTAGAAGTAAGATAATACTAAAACAAGTAGCACAAAAGCTTGAAAATCGCCCATGTTTACTTGAAAATATGAATTATAATTATGTTTTCAGTAGGGGAAAAAGGGGAAATCAAACCAAAAAGGAAAACCCATGAAGTGTTGATGTGTGTATTCAACTAAATGCCCTTCATAAATATTCCAGTTATAATTCTCTACCTCCTTCCATGCAGTTGATCTTACTGGTCTAAGATCCTGTCCCTGTTCTGGTTAAATTCAGTGATGGGTGGCCCTGCATGGGAATGGAAACAGAGATACAAATTGTCCTCTACATCAAAAGATGCCTGCAGCCTGCTCCATGGGGTCTGGAAGAGCACAGTAGTGAGCATAATGCAGACAAGGTATCCCTTTGGTTGCAGATCAAATATCGCTAATTGGAGTGGTGCATGATTTTGAGTAGAGTGAGCCATGGTTTCAAACTGGAAACAATGGGAAAATTTGTTCAGGTTTTACCTTATGTCACACTTTCTAGCTATTATACAAATCAAAACCAGGGCAAAATCCTATCACAATGCCCATAACCCTCTGCTTGGAGGTTTATGGGCATCCTATCCAAAGCAAGAGGAGTGGTGGAGGCCTTCTCTGCCTCCCTTTCTTCCTATGAATTTTCACACAAACTTGTGAATGTTTGGGTCAATGTTTGGGTCAAGACTAGACATTCTCAAAGTTGAAATGAATCAGCCTTGAAATCAGAAATAAAGAGAAAACAAATAAGGTGGATTTGTCCATCCCTATTTCCAACTGTCCTAGGCCACGTGTTAGCATCTTCTGAAAATGTTCACGAAGCAAAACATTAATTTCTTATTGAAAATACAGGGAATTTTCAGACATCATGTTGAGCACACAATGAAAGTTCTGGTTCACCTTGCATAATCTCTGGAGTTGGGAAAGCTTGGAGAGATTGCATGTTTTAGGATTCTCCATAGGTAATGACATGGGCAATGAAATCTATCATTATAGTGTTCTGAAAAACAAAATAAAAGACCATATTGAACACATGCATTATTAACTGAGTGAATGTGTGCTGATGAGTGGACAAGAATTCTAGCATACTGCTTTCCTAATTCCGCCATCCACACTTGATCTGTGCTCTATCTGTCAGGCAGAGTGACTCCCTCAGCTCTGTAAAATCACCTCACACTTGTCTCAGTGGATGGCTTCCTGCTGCCCCTCCCTCACTGTGAGCATGTTGACAGAACCGTCCCCTGATTTGAATGAACTAGCACCTAATTAAAGGGAAACACCGTGTTTACTTCCATGAAATTTAGTCTATGTGTGGGCAAGTCACAAAACCCAATTCATCCAGCCATTCCCATTTCCTTGATTCTCGTTCCTTTAAAATACCCAAAAGAGAAGCTATCGAGTGAACAGGTGCAATTTGCCACCTCTCTTTGTTAAAGGCTCATTTGACTGTGAGATTAAGTCTTTCATTTTTACAATAGAAATATAACATAATACTATTCCTCTTAGCTAAATGTCTTTCCTATATGAGAAAAAGTAATTCATATACAAACAACACGTGGTTCTTTTTTTAACTCGAATGAACATTTTCTTATGAAAGCTACTTAGAAGTATCTGATAAAGCCTGGCACTGATTTCAGCATGGACCTTTTAGTTCTGGTTCAGCCTGCAACATGGTAGTGTGATTGCCATGTCTTCCATCCTATTGATAACCTCTAGGGCTCCCTGGGTGAACCACCCAAACAACCAGTTGAGCCCAAGCCCAGCAGGCCTAATTCGTAAAGGAAAGCTTGTGCCAACTGATGTGCAGTATCTTTTTCCTTTCTTGGAAAGGGGAGGGGGTGAGCTCCCACATTCATAACCTCAGCAACATCAGGGCCACACCAAGGCAGGCAAGACTTGCTGATGATTGCAAGCAGCCGCAAAAGATGCATGAACAGAACCAGCGAGCAACACGCAAATCAAGTCCTTCCTCCATTGATGACGCCGGCCTTTTGAGACCCTTTGGGCAAGGCACTCGCACTGGTTCTACCTCCCTCCGTGAAGCTACCTTCTCACCACGATAGTCACCTGCTGCTATTGTCACTACTTCCCAGGCAGAGTTTCAAGAATTGAGCAGTGAGGCAGTGGCATCTGCTGCTCTTCCTTCTTACCGTCACCACTGCCTGTGCCACACTGAGAGGTCAGTGAGCACACAGGCTACAACGATGAAGAGGTGGTGGAACGGCTCCACCAGAGTCCTGCCAGTGGACCCTCAACAGGAGTCTTCACATGCCAGCCCTGCCCGCTTCATGCACATGAAGTCACATTCACACACACATAAAGCAAGTCCCTGTTACAGCCACACGGGAGGAGTAAACCATATTGGGAGAAGTATCCATGCTCACATCAGATCCTCAGGAGGCCCCCACTCATATATTTCTTGTCCTTTCGTGAGACAGATAAGCAGTGAATTAACAGCTCCTCACAAAGGATATTGTCACAGGCAGATCTACTCCAAATGTTAGAGCACAATTTAACACATATCTGCTCAGAAGTATAGCCTATTCAGTTCAACTGGATTTACTCCTACATTAAGTGCACACAGGATTACAAGCTTAACGTGCAACTGGAGTACCAAGACAGGAGAACCAGTTCTTCAGATAGATGCTTTTAACTCAGTATGTGACATAGAGAGAGAAAACACAAAACATTAGACATTGGGAATAATAGTTCACTTAAATATGATCCTTTCTTACCTGGTTGCAAAATGTCTGTTTTAAATAACAGTTGACTCTTTAAAGAAAATCTCGTTAAGCTGCACCGTATTTCAAAAGCTCTTTCCAGAATTGAAGTAATTTTTCCTAGAGACTGATTTAAAGCATGCATCAGCTTTGCAAATTCCTCCCATGTTTTTTCCATCCTAAAGTACAAGGTGCAAATAGCTGCCACATGAATCTCATGTTCTTTAAACTGCTGAAGAAAGACAGAATTTGGAAGTCCATAACTGCAGAAAACATGGTGGCAAGAGTTGATTTTTATCCACTACCATATCTGAAGAACATTTTCTATGCATCAGCATTCCAAAGTAATCATAAAGTAATTGAATGCACAATGGATAGATGTAATTTTTCACACTTACGCAGCCACAGGATACTGGTTGGAAGTGTGGCACAGTCTGCTCAATACCTCAGTCATGCCCAACACTAGACACACAATCTCATCTTTCTGAAGGATGTCTTGCTTCTGCACACAGCATTTTATTGTAGTTGATGGCATGCATGGATTGAGAAGGTACCACAGGTGTGATATACTGATATTTCTCCTGGCTGTTGACCTAAGAATCACACCTTTACCTGTGGACACCTTTACCTATTTTCTTCCTAGATAATGAAGGGCTATCCTGCCCATCAAACTTGGTTGGAAGAGTAATTATCTTTTTCTTTCCTTTGAAAATTGGCTACCACCAAGCAATCTACACACATAATGGTGACATTTAGACCATTATAGGTCAGATTGACTGATATGAAACACTAATTAAAAAGGAGTAAGTCAGACTATAAAGCCATGTTTGCTGGCTTGATATTCTGGATTGTTTCAAGATGATTCATGATTGTTTCCCAATTTGGATGAAACTAGAAATTAGTTCATGGAAATCTCCACATTTATATGTCAGCTCACTGTGAGGCTGTATGTGCGCTGTGTGTGAGGCCACAAGTCTCATTGGCATCTCAGTTTGCTGACCTAAGATATAATAATCCAAGTGTGCCCAAGTTTTCCAGGTATTTAAGTGGAAATTTGCAAGAGTAAGAACTCTTACCTGTAGTAACAGGCAGTGGCTGAGTCCAGACAACACAACAAGCTATTATGGCTTTTTTACCATTACCAGTCTGTCATACTGTCTGAATCCAATCATGGTATTTTTATTTATTTATTTATTAAAACATTTCTATGCCGCCCTTGCCGAAGCCTCGGGGTGGCTTACAACACAATAAAATACAAAAATAACAATATAAAATTAACAATATAAAATAAAGAACAATATAAAAGAAGTCGCCCTGGCCAGATAAATAAGCAAATATTGTTAACAATTAAAATGACGTTTAAATAAAAAGGTCTTCACCTGGCGCCAAAAAACAATTAACGACGGTGCCAGGCGGACCTCTCTGGGGAGCGCATTCCATAGATTGGGAGCCACCGCAGAGAAAGCCCTCCTCCGAGTACCTACCCTCCTAATTTCTTTCATGGAGGGTTCCCGGAGAAGGGCCTCTCCCGCAGATCTCAAGGGGCGGCCGGGCATATATGGATGTAAGCGCTCCTTCAGGTAACCAGGACCCAAGCCGTTTAGGGCTTTATAGGTCATCACCAACACCTTGAATTGGGCCCGGACCTCAATGGGAAGCCAGTGAAGCTGACGGAGGACTGGAGTCATGTGACCATAACACCCCGTCCCCGTCAGCAACCTGGCAGCTCTATTTTGAACCAAGTGAAGTATCCAGAGCGTCTTCAAGGGAAGCCCCACGTAAAGCAAGGGGCTAAGGCAGGGTTAGGAAGAAAGGAGGGGTCTTCGACTCCCATCAGTCATCAGTCATTTTGGGCTTCAACTCCCATCAATCTTGTCAAATGGTGGTGCTGGTAGAGGCTTCTCAAAGGCCAAAATCCTTCTGCTTATCCCTGCTATGACACATAAGTAAACTATTCCATAGTGAAACAAGCACAGCACTTGCTTCTGGTGAAAAATAGCATCCGTCAGGGATGGATGGGCAATTATAAACTTCATCAGCCCCAGATCACTTGGGCTACTTAAGTGTTCTAGCCAAATACCTGGAAAAGGCAGCAACATACTAGGGTGCTTGGCTGCTTCTATGCTATCCTTTTTGTCTCGTCTGGCCATCATTTTGTTCACTCACTATTTACAGAGCAATCCACATGATGTCATTTTAGCCCAGCTCTGCTTTGTGGCAATCTTCGTTTGTTTGTTTTAGAATGCAACTGCAGCACAAGTGTGTCCCATGTGGACAAAAAAGGTGCAACTGAGCTTTTCAGATGCCCCACAAATATAAACAGAACCCCTTCATTTTGCAAGTGCATCCTCTTTTATAGCTTCCCATTAACCTTGGTGGGGAGACTAGTGAGGAATAGTGCCTGCTTTCAGACCAAGGGGTGGAGTATGAATTGAGCATGGATTGTCACGAAACCATAGGTAGTTGTTGAAATGTGAATTGTCCTGTTGCCTGAGCAACAGGGACAATGAGTGGGGAACCTGTTTGGCAGCTGGGAACTGGTCAGATTCCCTAGGCTCAGCTCCCCAGATTCCAGTTTGTTTTGACACGGCCATGCGTCCTATTTCCTGGTGAGTGCAGCCAGCATTCATGACTTGCTCACCAGGAATCAAGTCCAGCTCGAACCTTGCACCAACACCACCTTGTGTAGCAGTCTTTGTTTGTGCAGCTAAATAACAAACCATAGTGAGCAACACAGTTCACAACCCTAGCCCAAGCCAAGGGCTCTCTTCAAGGGATATTAATGGTTACCATGCCATGGTTTATTAGCACAGCTGGGTTCAGACAGACCTCATAATAACCCATGCTTCAACAACAATCCCCAATTCAAGGATAACCCAAATTCAGCCCTTGTGGGTTATCAGTTTGTCTGGAGCCATGTCTAATATGACTCTTTAATAGCCTAGGGGCCAAAACGCATATTATGTTCAATCAGCATGTAGTAGTAATCTTTATTTATCTAATTATATCCTATAGCAGGCTCAGGAGAGCATGGATTAGGACCCTAACAAGGGAGATGTAAGGAGGTCTAAGTTCCAGGGTAGGATTACTGAGATAATGTATGTGGACCTTTTCAACCTGTTAAATTAGTATTGTCATTAGTAAGCACACCTGAGCAAAGGAAAAGGGATTAAAGATATATTTCTGATCAAAATAATGTAACAGTTCAGACAAGGCATTGGATTGAAGTCTGACAACCACATAGTCCCTCAGAGGCATCAACTCCCACTTTCCCCAGCATGATCCTATTTGTGAGAAGATCTCTGAAAAGCAAGGAATACAAAGCGTTCATCACACAGGGCCACATCTTAAAATTAATAAGTTGGCTCTTCTGCATTCCCTCCTCCCCCCCTCTCTTTCACACACACACAGAATAGATACAGATACCTTAGCAAGCTTCAAGGAGGTTACCACCTGCGTTCCTCACAAATTGGGGCATTTAGAAAACTGCACGAATGAGGAGATTGAAAAGGATGAAAAGGAAGCCTGAAGCACACACGTTTTGCCAGACAAGATGGAATTTTTTGGGCTTCTGATTAGCACGGTTCCCTGGCCATCTGTAGGATGCACCTCCTGTGCTTTGTTCCCAAGTCTGGATGAAGGCACTACAGGGTAGAAGACCTCCTGCTGCATTCTTGTCTAATTTTATGAACAAGTATTGGAATAAGGTGTCTCAGTGGTGAGCTCTATTGCTCAATACTGTTTTGGCATCCCACAGAATGAGAACAATTTCTTTGATTGCACCTTGATTGTATGGGGGAACAGTTCTTTTGAAAGAGTCTTCAAAAGGGACAAATGAGAGAGCAGGCTTCCTAAATGGCCATGTTTCCTAAGGAATGTTTTCAATGGTTGCCCTCTCTGGATCTGGGGTACAGAAAATTATTACATCAGAAAACTAGAAGTTATCCAGCACCCCAGTTTGCTCACATGTTGATTCCTTGCTAGTCGGAGGCAATCATAAAGTCATGGCAAGAAGGAGCATAAGTATAAAAGGAGGAGGAGGAGGAGGAGGAGGAGGAGGGACAGTATCTGTCAATCAAGGGCAAATGAAGGATGTGATGTAGAACTGAGAGAGGGAGATGTTCCATGCAAAAGTGAGGTGTAGCCTCTTGCACCAAGCTATAATTTCAGCCACTGGCACCATTTTCCTTTTTGTTTACCTTGCTCCATGGAACAAAACAGTTAAAGAAACTTGCACTTTTTGAGTGTTGCCACAAAGACTTCTAACAAAAATAGCATGTGACACAGTCCTTCCAGGTCTATGCCACTGCTGTTGCTGGGGAATCTCTGGTTGCCTTTTACTTGTCATTCTGTCTTACCACATGTGGTTGTTTGTTTTAGAATATGAAAGAGTATTCAAACATGCAGTTTGCTACCTGTTATGGAACAATCCTTCTTTGACAGTACCAAATTCTGTCTTTGAGCAGGCCCACTAATTTCAATCATCCAATGATAGTTTGACTAAATTTGAAGTCTTAGACTGCAGTCTATGAAAGATTATGGGTTTTTTTTAAATAATAGGGCTGTTTCAGGGTATCTTAGAAATGCCCTCTTTCTTAAACACATTCAAGGAAATCCAAATCTAAAATGATACATCATTCTCCTACACCAGACTTCACCTTGTCTATTGATTTGTCTTCACAACTTTTAAAAGTAAAACTGCTCTGTTGTGAATTCTAATTGACTGGAGGCATTGCATATTACAGCTTCTTCTGCATTATTAATAGGCCAACTCAGTGCTTTCAGGGAAGATTACAAATCTACATGATGTTCTTGCGACTGACCAAATCCGTCCCGCCTCCTTTGTTCATATTGTCATATTGTTTTCTCCTTCCAGCTATCATCTCCAATCTTCACCCAGTGTTAAGCATGTCTGAAATAGCTTCCACTGTATTCAGTGGGTCTTATTCTTGAAAAGGTATGAATGGGAGACTGCATCTTAAATAACCAAAAGTCACTAGAGGCAACTTTGTTTAGTGACTATGACCCCCAAAATGTTCTGTGGCAGCATAAATGAGCCATGCATTGTGGCATATGTTTTCATGAGCGAAGCCCATAGCACCCCTTGCCAGATAAAATGCACTTGCTCTGCCTAGTGAAGCACTGACGTGACTCTGCTGTAGTGCCCCTCCACATTGCAAAGGATTCTGGTGCACTGAAAAAGAAAAAGATCTCATAGTAATTGTGGACAATAGGCTAAACATGAACCAACGATATGATGCAGCCATCAAATGGGCAAATGCTATTTTTGGATGCATTAACAGAAGTATTACTTCCAAACCATGAGAAGTAGTAGTTCCCCTATACTCCTCACTAGTCAAACCTCTTCTGGAATAATGTGTCCAGTTCTGGACACCAAGATTTAAGAAAGATGCAAATAAATTAGAAGGGTCCAATTGTAAAGTTACTTTCGGCTGGATAGAAACTATTCTCTTTTATCTTCATTGTCCAGGTAATGTTTATGAGTAAAAGAAAACATTGTCCTTGAATTCTGCTTCTCCAGTCACCTTGGCATCCTTTTGAACTTGTCTGCACCTGAGATACTGAGAGAACTGGGCATGTTTAGCCTTGAGAAGAGAAGACTGAGGGGGGACATGGTATCACTTTATAAGTACCTCAAAGGCTATCACAGAGAGGAAGGTCAAGATCTCTTCTTGCTGATACCAGAGTGTAGGACATGGAATAATCAATTCAAGCTGTGACAACCCAGATTCAGGCTAGATATCAGTTAGAGCAATATGAGAGTGGAACCAGCTGCCTAAAAGGAACTGGACAGCCATCTGAGTGGGATGGTGTCCTGCAATAGCAGGAAGTTGGACCCAGTGACCTTCATGCCCCCTTCCAACTCTACCATTCTATGATTGTATGACATGACATCCCTCCCAACCCAGCTACCATTCTCATGACCCTGTGCTGAACCAACTCTAACCTAACTATGTCTCTCCTATAATGTGGAGTCCAGAACTAGATACAATACTCCAGTTCTGGCACACCAGAGTTGTGGAGAGCAATATCAACACCTTCCTGGATCTGGAAGCCACACTTTTGGCTATACATCCAAGAGTGATGTTTGCCTTCTTAACCGCTGCATCATGTTGCTGGTTCATGTTCAGCCTGTGTCAACAAGTACCCTGAGATCCCTTTCAGAAGTGCTGCTCATCCTGTACCTGTGACACCTACCCCTGTGTCCCAAGTGCAAGACCTTGCACATATCCACATCGAATGCTTTCTTGTTGTCCCCTGTCCGCTTGCACAGCCTGTCCAGATCCTTCTGGATCTGGATCACCTGCTCCTCAGTTGTGGCCACTGCCTCCACTCTGGTATAGTCTATGAATTTAGTCAGCAGACTGGTTAACCCCTCCTCCAGGTCATTGAAAAAATGGAACAGAATCGATTCCAGAAGTGAGCCCTGGGGGAATTTGCTCATCACTGGCTGTCGTCCTGATGATTCTCCACTGATGGTCACCCTCCGCTTGTGGTACATCAACTATGTCCTAATCTTTAACAGTGGCAACAAATGGTGATAGTTTAAGAAGAGGGTTGACAAAAAGGTTGGAGGTATGATGATCAAAGTATTTTCTAAAAAAACATTCCAGACTCAAACGGAGAAAGTTTCACGACTATCCACCTACACACACATGGAATTCCCACACACACACACTTGAAAGGAGAAAGAAAGAAAAATAAGGTTCTCCTACTTCAGGCACATCATGAGAAGGCAAGAATTACTAAAGGAGATGATAATGCTACATAAAGTTGAAGGGCAATGAAGAAGAGGAAGACTAACTATGAGGTGAATTAATTCTATAAAGAAAGCCATAGACTTAAGTTTACAAGAGCTGAGCAGGCCATTTTGGAGGGTTTTCATTCATTAATAGACTTTTACTCAGTAATAAGTTGGAGATGACCTGGCAATAACAAAGGTTTAACATGGCAAAGGAAATGGTCAGAGACTGTTCTGGAAGGGAGAGCCACTTCGGAGAAGGTGGCAGGTCTTCGTGTTACTCTTCTTCCCCCTTCTTTGGCTGGGGATGATATAATCAAGCTGCATGTGTTGAGAAAGAAGAGAATACAATAGCTGTCAAGTTGGAAAGGGTCATCGAATCCAACTCCTTGTGCTGTTTCCACATGCAGTCACTCATCCAGCTGGTCTTTCCAACTTCGCAAAGATGACTTGACATCTTAGTTCAACCTAGAACTATGTGGGGTACTCATTATGAATGTTACGGGAAAAAGCAGGGGGAGAATAGAGTTGAGCATAGGATGTGAAACATCTCATGGTACAGATTGTTCCCCTGGGAGACCCAAGGTGAAAGCCACAGATTTCTGAGTGCCAAGTGATGGTCCTCCATCTTTGCTTAGCCTGTAAATAAACACAAATATTACAGGGTACCATAAGCCTTCAGTGATCTCACTGCAGGGAAGACTAAACCCAGGTAAGATTTGCACTGCTCAACCTTCTCACTACTCAGAGAATTGGGCCACATGTAACAATATTTATAACAAAGTGCAGTTAAACTAATTTGAGACCAGTACAGGAATGCAACTAGAAAGAGGAATGTGGGTGTTCAGGTCTGCTTTTATGAGGAAACAGAAACCCAGAAGTCTGAGAGAAAAGTGTCCTTTCATGGATAAACCGAAACCCCTCTTCCCCCTTTCACAGAGTTCTTTCTAACTGCTTCCATCTCATCAACTGAGGATTTCAGAGATGGACATAGAGTGTAGCTGACTGCTCTCTTTCAGGTTCACCCTCGCATAAATGGCCCTGATCTAAATCAGGACCAGAGTGAATGGAGTGGAAAGGTTGCACCTCTTCCCAACCACCACTCCAGGCGAGGGTGCAAGAAATTAGTGGAGGAGAGGCCTCCATGAGTGCCGACTTGGTTCATTGTTGAGCCTTGATCAAAAAAGCAAACAGTTGTGCATTCCTGAGGAGCTGTGTTCATGATCCAAACCAGGCTTCATTAATTAAATTAAAAATCAGAAGGAAAAGGGAACAAAGTGGGATTGGCTGCCTAATACAAAACAACAGAGAGAATTGAAATGAGAAACCCATGTGTTTTTGTAATTCCATGACAGCACATCACCATGATATGGTTGTGAAATAGAACGTATGGGAAGACAGAGAAAGAAAACCTGCCACCCCTCCCAAGGGGGTGGGGTAAAGAAACTGATCTGGTGCTGCCATGAATCCAAACACAGAGCCCTGGATAAAGTAGTGGGTCATGAGCCTTTATAAAGACGCCTGTAGGCCCACCTATGCTCATGTCGAGCACACTCATAAATGCTGGATACCGAGCGCAGCAGCATCAAACTCGCCTCAAGCTGATGGGGAAAGGGTTGCAAACTTGCTACAACAAGCTGTTCCTAGCTTTAAAAAGTAAAGGAAGTCTTGTTACGATACAGACAAGACATTAATTTCTCGGTTTCGAGCAGAACCAGGACTGCTCGCTGTAGACTGCAATCCTAAACACGACTGCAAACAAGGAAGCCCCACTGAACACAGCTGCAAGTAAGCAGCCACGCACTTGCATTGTTCATGTGGAAGCTCAAATTCCGGCCATAAATCCGCTAATGTTGGGTATTCTTCAGTTTCATGAAGACCACAGGCCACTGTGTGATCAGGATTTACACAATTAGCAACATTCCTTCATACAATCCATTAAAAGAAAAGCTTAAAAGAAACAAATGCAGCAGTTGGAGGGTGCTAATTAATCCATTATATCATGGGTTTGATCCAGCTATAGTTGTAGAGAGAGAGTAGAACCACTGACATTGTGACTAACATAGGCCTGTTGATTGCAATGCATTTTTGGCTAAGTCTGAATCCAACCTGATGCAAAGTCATTTAAGTTGACATCACAAATCTAATTTGGGACTGAGGAACCTACAACCATCCAAATGTGGCTAGACTACAAGGCCCATCATCACTGAGCATTGACCACGCTAAATGAGACGGAGGGAGTGGGGTCTAACAACATCTGGAGAAACGTATCACCCTACCCATCTTTTACCTATCTGGGGAGATGTCTAGAATTTTATTTCTTGTGCTTCTGTAAAAATGTGTTTCTCATTCAGACTGCAGAAGTTGCTGGCAGTTTTTCGTTATGTCTAGACTTCTTCCTCCCAAGTGCACATCTATTTAGACTTTTATATTCTCATTTATATTCTCAGTTTCTCCTAGGCAAAAGATGCTCACTTGTTGCAGTTAGGAGAAGGAACTTCAGATATCATTCTCCGTTCATTTTTGTACGCCCATCAAGACACTGAACATAAACTTTGCTCCAAGTCTTTTTTAAGAGCTCCAAAGCACTTGGAGCTGGGAAGTATATTGGAGTTTGGTTGGAATCATTAGATTCATAGAAATCCCTTTTCTGACTATTATTTTAAATATAGTATTTAGAGGTCAAGCTACATTTGTCACTTTACTCAACTTTCACTTCAATTCCCCTAATTAGGCTGTCATTAAAATTGAATGTTGCTGCTAGTTTAACTTTGATTCTGGGGATACTGAAGACTTCCCTCATTATATGCTACTTCTTGGTTTGGACACTGGAATGTGATATAGTCAGAGCTCAGAGGTTTACTATAGCAGTAATTACTTATTTAGAAGACATCAAGGATCAATTGATTATTACATGTACAATTTTGGCTAAATAGACACAAATGTATCAATTTATTAATCATTTCTTTTCTTTCATTATATATTGTGTCTGTATCATCATATCCAATTCACACAAAATCCTATCTGTTTCAGATGTTCTGCTGAAAAATTTCCATGTTCAAACTCCAAAACACTGGAAAATGATGCCGCTAAAGGCCATACCTGCAATGCATGGCTGGTTCCTCAGGGTCTTTGGGAGCGGTGGGTGAACTCTCCCTCTGAGTTTCACTGGTGCACGTGCATTATGTATATAGCATAGCATCCTGTACTGTGGTTGATTCCACTTTCTCCATTACCATAGAACTACACAGCTGCCCATGGTAGTGGTGGACCTAAGTCACAAATCTGCCATTTACAGGAATGGATGCATGCAAATAAAGCTACCCTTTGGACAAGTTCCCAGCTCCAACCAATGCCATCAGCCCAGGCAATACCCCGTCAAACTGTTGGTGGGCATGCACCAGACTTTAAATTCCTATCCATAAGGCATTTCTCCCCTTTATCTACCTCATAATTGACTGTTCCCACCATCCAATGTCTCACTAGAATGGTGGAATGTGATTCAGCTGACTCACTTTTAAGACAAAGCAATAATTCTGAATCAATTCTGGAGTGAATCCAGAATTGTACTAAAAGAAATCCGCTAGTACTAGAAAACTGTTTCCCACTCTCCTTGTTCCTGCAGCCCTTTGCAACGCTCAGATTCTGGCCTGCAGGGTTTCTGCATCTAGTGAAGCTAATACCAGTTCTTTCTTACTATTGAATTGTAGCAGATATTCATCTAATAAAGAATGATCAAATTAACAAGCAAACAATAACCATGTAAGACCTTTTAAGAAACTTATCAAGGGCCTCACATAATTTATATTTTAATTAATGGTTCTAAAGTAGCACTTACAATTTCCATATTTTATATTTCATGTGTACGGCAAATCTGAATGGAAGAAAGGGAATTTCTTATCTGCCTGCTGTAGTATGCAATTTAGTGCACGAACATTGTATTTTACTCTTATTGTAATTCTATGTTACTAGCTTGCTCTAGCTGAAAGAACCCTACACTACAAAACTTAGCACTTCAGAGGGGAGGTAAGGAATTGCATGTTTGAATTATCTCTAAACAAAAGCACAACAAATAACCATGCATATGAAAAATTAGAACTTCAGCTAAAACTTTTTCCATTGCCACCTTTTATGTTATCCCCAACCTGGCCTAATGAAAGTTCTGGAGAACTCAAAAGCTTGCATTATTATTTTGGAAACCAAATGGGCAATTTGAATATTTTAATACCCCCCCCCTTTCATGTCCTGCACATGAAAACTGGCATGCCAACAAAACTGCTAGGATAAAATGATTTCTTTTCATGGGCAGGAGTTCTGAGGGGTTCTTTCTTTCTGAGTGTCTGTGTGTGTCTAAAGGTTTGCCTGCCTGACTTTCCAAAGCTCTTCCAAAGCCCCTCATTACAAGAGGGATATAACAAGGTTGGAATCAGTGCAGTGAAGGGCCATTAGGATGGTGGCTGGTTTGCAGGGTGAGCCATATGAGGAGAAACTGAAGGGGTTGGCTCTTTTCAGCCTTGAGAGGAGGACTCAGAGGGGACCTGTAAGCGACATGCAGGTATGTGAGGGGTTGCCACTCAGAGGTGGGTCATGACCCTTTTCCCCCTGCAGTGGAGGGCAGGGCACATTCCAACTGACCAAAGCTCAGGGAACCAGGTTTAGATTTAGGGTACTTTCTGATGGTTAGGATGGGGTTCTACGGGTCAGACTAGATGGAGAACCCTTCTGACTCACTCTGTTTCTATGTTTCCCTTTCTGTGTCTGAGGAGCCAGGTTGACCTGAGCAAGGTTGATCATAGTGTAGAGGTAGAACAGATGGTTAGCAGTGACTCAGCAAGAAAGGGATCTTGGACTAGTTGTGCAGATCTCAATGACAATGTTGGTCCAGTGCTCAGATGCTGTGAAGAAGGCAAACTCACGCTAGGCATAATCAGGAATGGAAGTGAAAGTAGAACTGCCAAACTCTTACTCCGCTTATGCAACTCTTTGGCGCAAACATACTTGCAATATTGCATTCAGCTCTGGTCGCCTTGCCTGCAAAAGGACACTGCGGAGTTGGAAAAGGTGCAGAGAAGGGCAGTGAAAATGGTCAGGGGACTGGAGCCCTCTGAGGAGCTGCTATGGCAACTGGGACTGTTTGGCTTAGAAAAAAGGCAAGTAAGGGGAAACATGATAGAGGCGTTTAAAATAATGCATGGCTTGGAGAAAGTAGAGAGACTTCTTTCTCCCCCTCCCATAACTCTCACACCAGAGGTCATCCCAAGAAGAGGGAGGTTTAGGACAAACCAAAGGAAGCGCCTCTTCACACAGCATACAGGTAAACTGTGGGAGTGGTGGTAGCTGCCAATCTCTCTGGTTTTAAAAGGGGATTGGGCAGTTTCAGAGGCTACCCATGGCTACTCATCTTGCTGGCCATGTGCTCCCTCCTTCACCGGAGGTGGCCTGCCTGCCAGCCCCAGTTGTTGAATGAGCCTGGGCAGCGGGAGGTTTGCACCCATCCTGCCTGAGGAATCCTTTTGGCAGCTGGGCTGCCACTACGCGCACAGAGTGCTGGACTTGACAGACCTTGAGTCTGATCCAGCATGGGTATCCTTATGTTCTTAAAGGGCTCAGACAGATCAGCTAGCAGATGATGTGAAAGATTCCTCTGCTGGAAAGCAACCGCTCATCAGAGCAGGCAATACAGGGCTTTGGTGGAGAGAAAGTCTGACCTGAAGCATGCCCGTTTCCTATGTTACCAGCATGCAAACCCATTACAACACGTCTAAGATACATATTCTGAGTGAAACACCCCAGAATTCTAAGACAAGCATTCAATCATCACGTGTCAAACTTCATTGGCTTTCCCATTGTCTTTATCCCCCCCATCCAATAACAGATATTAGAGTAGACTTTTCTTTCTTTTGGGACTCATCATTCCTTGAGTCTGTTTTAATTATCTTCATTGTCTAGACAGTTGAATAAACAAAGCGTACTGCATGCTTATTAGCTGATTGTAGCTAAGCAAGATAGCTACATTTGAATAACAATTGGAGTGTTTCAAAGAAGGATGTTGTACGCCAATGACCCACTTTACATTATCAATACTGGTGGTTATCATGGATAAATTATTTACTTATTTATTTATTGTGGTAACCTTTCTGTAAAAACTGTCATGGTAGTACACAATGTATCAGAAAAAGAAGAAAAATAACATTAAAAAATAAATATAAAGCACTAATAAAAAGCACTAAAGCCACTAAAAGGTCAAGCTGAAAGATGGGCAGGCAGGCAGGCAGGCAGGCAGGCAGGAAGGAAGGAAGAAATAGTTTACTGAAGTTACAGAACAGCAGAAGGAAAAGACCTGGCAACAACTAATATCAAATCTTAATACATGATGAAGCAATTCACAGATGTGCCAAAAGGAACGTCTAAGAATTTAACTACCTTCTCACTATTATGGACAGAACCATCCCTTCAGAGTTTCAGTGGTCTTAGTGAATTCTTAGGAAAGGGAGATTTATCCCTCTGGTCTTACTGTCTGAATAAGAGAAAGTAGCAAAGATATTCTATAGGTATGTATGCACATCTCACCAACCCAAGCAGGCAATAAGCCATGGTGTTGGTTGGTGTGAACAGCCCAAAGTGTGGCCAGCAGATGATCAGACTGACTGTGGATTACCTCTCCCTTCCTTCCCCTCTATCCAAGGTGACATTGCAGGAGGATCAGGTTGGCTTCCACCTTCTCACCATGATCACGAGCTACTCCCATGGCTTTTTCCCTTTTGCTTCTCTTCTTTGTCCAGAGATAATAAAAGCTGGTTTAGCAACTGACTGCCATGCTCTCCAACCTGACAGACACCAAAAGAGGACACCCTAAAGGGGCTGTCAATGACTGACAGAAACATTTATTAATATACTATTGTGCACAAACAAAGGCAAACCCTTGTAGAACTGTGGAAGTTTGCAGTTCTGCGGATGTGAGAACTGAATGCCTTGGCTGGCCCAGGTGGGTGTTACCAGCTGCCAATGTGTGGGTGAGTAGTCAAGAGAACACGAATTTGTAAGTGGCCTTTGCTTGCAAAAGGGGAGTTGTGTGATTTCTCTCTTCCACTTTGTGAAGAGGGCCTCCACTTAGAGGGTGTGGTTAGGGAGATGCACACTTTGTACTTGTTGTCAAAGTCTCCAGATACTCAGGAAAATGAGAGAGTGTTCCCCTATGCTTTTCTAGAGAAAAGGACTTTTGACAGTTTTGATGCCGAGCTACCAAGAGTCTAGGTTCCCTTTATAGGGATTTTTTAAAAAAGAAGCCAATGGGTTGGTTGTATAGGGATGCAAACCTATTTTGGAAAAAGTTTCTGCCAGCCATTGACACCCCTCTGAAGTACTTTAAAGGGGATATTCATTGCTATCCAAATAGAAATCCTTTCCTTCAGCTTTGGCTGATCCATCAACTGCGCCCTTACCTGGATGAGCACTGCCTAGCAACAGTGACCCGTGCTCTGGTAACTTCTTGATTGGATTACTGTAACACACTCTATGTGGGGCTGCCCTTGAAGATGGTTCCGATACTTCAGTTGGTCCAGAATAGAGCTGCCAGGATGCTAACAGGGACTAACAGGTACTCGCATATAACACTGGTCCTCATCAATTACACTGGCTGCTAGTTGAAGTCTGGGCCCAATTTAAGGTGCTGGTGATGACCTATAAAGCCCAAATCAGCTTGAGCGCCTTCTTCTCTATGTGCCTTCCTGCCCCTTGAGATCTGAGGCAGAGGCCCTCCTCTGGGAGTCCTTCTTGGAGGAGATTAGGAGAGTGGCCTTCTGAAGAAGGGCTTTCTCTGTGGTGGCACCCCAACTATGGAATACACTCCCCAGAGAGCTTCGCCTGGTGATGACGCTTTGATTCTCTTTGGCATCAGGTGAAACCCTTTTTATTTTCCCATTATTTTAATTTTTAGTTTGTTTTAACTGGGTTTTTTATCTTGATTGCTGGATGCTCTGTTGTTTTACTATTTTATTGTTCTGTATTGTAAGCTGTCCCGAGAGGTCAAAGTGGTGGATGGGGTATAAAAGTGTTAAGGAAATCAAATCACATCTCTGGATAAAAAAGGAGGAAAATGAGACAAGGCTGGGACAAGCTGAAAACCATTCGTGAGCAAAGTGGGGAAGAGGCAGTGAGCTAGTGCTAGCCACCCACAAGTGCCATTTGGCCACTAGTGGAGCAGCTGGCACTGTGGGTCATGCATGTTTGGAAAGAGCATCAAGCGAACTTTGCTGCACTCCCCAAGAAAGTAGGTACACATGATCTGGTTGGTTTCCTAGGTTCAGATAACCCCACAACCGATCATGGGTAGAACCCTTCTGGGTGTGAGGGTCTGTGGCAGCACCAGGGCTCCCTCTTCTGGCCAGAGACTGGAATAGCAGATCTGATGGTTGCAGGACTGGGCCCATAATCAATCACAGCCACCTGGGATGTTTTGAGCACCACCTGGGAGCCCAGAGGGAAGAGCTATATAGGAACCAGCTTTTCCTTCAGATGCTGCCTCAGGAGCAAATGTTTTTGTTTGTTTTTATTAAAATATGTTGTTGGAGCTCTCTGTGCCTTCTGAAACCTGTTTCTGGAAATTCAGCCTGTCGTCCTGCTCCTGCTCCGCATCTGGACCACGCGTAGCTTCCTGGTCTTTGCCTGCTCCACCTTCCGTCCCAGTCCCAGGGGCCCACTTCTCCTCAGCTCTTCTCTCTGGCTTTCAACTCCTGACTGGCTTTGACCACTCTTCAGTATTTGGACTGGCCTACCTTGCACTTTGCATACCCGCCTTGATCTCTGGACTGCCTGACCATGATTTTGAATATGCCTGTATAGTGAACTGGTTGTCTGGGTCCAGTTGCCCACGCCCCAGATTACTGACACTGGAGCCCTTGGGTTGCCAGGTGACTTGTTGCACTCAAACAAGCCATCCCACAAGGATTGATCCGGATTTGCACAGTGCAACAAATCACACATCGCAGTTTGTCTCCCTGGTTCCACAGGATGAAGCCACTCACTGAGAAGGATCTTCTTGAAGCAGCAGGTCAGCAAAGCAGAGGGAGGCAAATTGGAATGAGGCGATACGAATGCCCCGAACTTGTTAAAACAGCTGTGGTGTGACACCTTTTCTAAAAGCAGAGCCAGCAGGGGCCAATTATACTCCCAAGGAGCATGCTTTCCACAACTGGAGAGCAGCAGAGGTGAAAACTGTCTCCTGTGAGCCCATTAAATGGGCCTCCGCAAGTGATGGTGTCCTCAAAACAGCTTCCAAGAAGGAACTTAATAACCATTCATGATAGCCCTGTCTAAAAGTCTTGAAGAGTCTGGAAAATAACTAGTCACTAATACAAATAGGAGAAATATGGTCTTGGTACCATGCAGTGCTGGCTGTTGCCAAGTGAGGTGCTGGTCCCCTGCATTCAGATGACTTGATAGCCCATCATGACTATAGCAGGCCCATAATAATCCATGGGTTCTCACAGTGGGTTGGTGCCCATGGATCAGCCACCATATAGGAATCAGTCCAGGTTCACATGACATAGGCACCACCGTCATCCATGACAATCACACAGAAAAACAGTACATTGAGCCTAGCAGCAACCCATTACAAAAGGGGAAATTTAAGCACCTTTAAAATCATGCCTTTAAAACCATGGGATATGTGTGTGGCTGGTGGGCAGGGGGAGGGGGGAGAAATCTACACAGCATCACGGAAAAGTCATCACTTAAATCCACAGCTGACAGCAAACATACCTCAGAAAGAGTAAACTGAAACACATGACCTTTAAGATCATGTCTACGAAGTAGTGTGTTGGAGGTAGCATGATAACAGTAATATCCTCAAGACAACCCAAAGATCAGTCTATTAGAGCCTCAGAAGCCAACAACCTAAACCTCAGACAACCATATACAACAACCATATTTCTCTATAATCTATTTCCTAGGAAAGGTAAACTGAGGCATGCACAGAAATGGAAAGACCAAGAGTACACAGTACAGGCAAAAAGAACCCTTCCCTCCAAAGCAATTAAAATTGAAAACAAGACCCAAAAATGAAATTACTGGGGGAAAAGCCTAACCTACTTCTCAGGGTTTTTCCAAGGTTAAATTGGATAAGAGGAAGGCCATGTAACCCTCCCTGTGCATTCTTCACACACAGAAAAAGGTAAGATATGCATGCAATAATAAATGAAGAATACTAAAGGTGTGGCCATGCACAGAGCCCTCTGCAGAAATATGATGGATGAATTAGACATGATGTCACTGAACCTTTGCCAAGCTAAAGGCCTATCATGATCCCAGGTTTGGTTGTGACGAAGCTGCAAAATCCATCCCTCTAGCATTGATGGACTTCCTCTGAAGCTCAGCCCTGTCTCAGCTGAGGCAAGAGGAAGTCCATGAATGCCTGCAGAAGAAAGCTTTCACAATTGACAGCCTTCTTCTGCCACATGTAGCACACCCAGGAAAAAAAACATGAAGTGGATGAGGGATGCTTCCTGAGCAGCATCTGTGCACGACTCAGTTCCTGGCATGTACCATGTGGATGTCAGCAAGCTGTCCAGGGACACAAACTCACTGCCACAATGAAGCAGACCGCAGTCGACGGAGCCAAGCCCAGGGAACCCAATGGATTCCCACCCATGAAGCATTCCTAACCCAGTGACATCTCTGGGCTACATCATGTTTGTCTTAGTATGGGCAATGTAGAACTATTATTCTTATTCCATAGCCCTCTATGAAATTTGGGTGTCCATTCTCAAAGTTTCTCAGAATAAAAGCATCCTTCTGTTGTTGCCACAGAAAAAGACAATCCTTTTAGAAAGCTTGGAGGTTACATAAAACAGAGATGCTTAAATAAATTGATGTGATGTGACAGAGTAGAAGAGGTACAGAAAAGTTCAAAAGGATGTCAAGGTGGCTGGAGAAGCAGAGTTCAAGGAGAATGTTTTCTTTACCTGGACAATGAAGATAAAAGAGGATAGTTTCTATCCAGCCCAAAGTAACTTTACAATTGTCACAAAGAGAAAATAGGAAATAGATAACAATTAATCAGTGAACCAATTAATACTTTTGTCCCCTGCCTTTCTGAAAAGAAAAAGATGTCACTCAGACAGTCAGGGATGTATGTATGGCTGGACATTTGTCTTAAATGCACATTTTACTGTATTTTGATATGGGATGATGTCATATTGTTTCTGCTTTGAACTGAGAACAGTGTGGGAATATTTAAGTGGGGAATAATTAGTTCAGGCTGGAGACAGGGCTCTCCCTCCCCACTGAGGCTGGCATAGAAAGAATTGCCATTTGCTCTCCAGCATCAGGAAAGTGATAGGGGGAATGGAGGTGGGGAGGGGGAGAGGCTGAGATACATGGTGCCCCAGTGCTTCTTTAGCCTTCTTTCCCTGCCCCCTGAAATGTTCATCGAATGTTGTGGGGATCCATCTAATGAAAAATGCAGGGCCAGGGGATAGGAAGGAGAGATGGCCTCCACCACTTTTTCTGTTCTGCATCTCCCAGTACAGGGGTTTACAGCCTAATACCTAAAGTGTAGTTACAGAATATTGTAGTGCCAATGTTCTCTGTGATTAAGGTGAAGCAGGTTCTCTCTTAACGAATTTGAAACTGATTTCAGATCATGGTTAGAATTAAGGCAGCTGCTTAGTCCCAGCACAGAACTGGTGCCAAAATCTTCCATAAAGCAGAAGAGGAAGTTTGCTCCCGTGAGATGAGACAGTGCACAATCCTGCAGCCTGCTTCCCAGTTCTTAATCACAGTCAAAAGTTAGGGCGTGTTCAATGTTATGGCATGGAAAATTGTCCAGTGAGGATTTTTCCACAGAGTTTTCCATTGCATGAGCGTGTTAGTACTATGAAGGCATGCCAGTTGCAAATAAAACACCAGGCAAGCTGGGCAGTTTTAAAGTGGTCATTAATGTTTTTTTTTTCAGCTGATTACAACAAGCATAGATATAGGCCATTGAAATAGCTATACAGGTCAAGAGTGAAATGGAATTAATACAAAGTGACAGCAAAACTGAAGGGTGCTCCAATGACATTAGTGGAAGAGAACTGAATTCCTTGAAACAGATGAGTAGTTGTCAGCATATCTTGCACATTTCTTCAGGTTCCTAAAATAAATTGGTGTGTCAACCATTTTCAGTACTTTTATTTTCTTAAAGTTAAAACAATAGAAGGGAACTTCATGTGATTGTCTTAGAATTTTACAAGTATTCCAATAAAAATTCTACATAAAAGAACACTGAAATCACAGTATACTTACTTTGAATGTTTTCCCTGCAAATATTTAAGGAAAAATATGTGTAGCATATTGGAACAAAAAATAACATGGGATAGAGTGCTTTTTTAGCATTGTGGCTTAATAATTACAAGTAAAATTATCTCTCTCTAGGGCAGAGGTAGACAACATTTTGGACTACAGGTCCTATCAACTCAAGCCCACATAGCAGTGAAGGGCCGTGGGAGTTCTTGGCCAAAACATTTCAAGGCCCACAACCCTTACTCTAGGACATCAGAACATTTTCTGATTAAAACTATTTCTCATATGCAAATGACCACATGTAAATTAGCTTACCTTTTACCAGAAAAAAATCCAGTGAGAATTGGTCATGAAGCAAATGAACCCAATTTCCAGTGCGACATTTTCTGCATACCTCTCATCACTGTTATGCCAAATAATGTAATATTTGCTAACTTAAAGCCAGTACAGGAACATCAAATGGCCAAGTGCTACCCCTTGGCATTTTAGCACAGTGGTGGATTTCTGAAAGTAATGAGCAAGCAATGAAACTGCATAGCCCCAGAAGCATTAAGGGCAGCCACAAACATGCCCCAGGGTACCCTATCAGATGGTAACGAGTTACCTATTCCTAAGTAACACATCCCTTTTTGTGCTGTGGCCTCAAACTCTTCCCATCAAGCCAAAGATGGTGAGATGCAAATAATGGATACAGAAAGTAGCTGCAAGCTATAGTAATGTGATTATCCAGATTCAATGCTCAGGCTCCAATAGATTTGTGCGCTTTAAGCTCTTAATCTTATCTCATGCAGATGCGAAACACGGGCCTTCTGAGACAAAACCCTGGACAGCTCCAGAAAGAAAGGTTGTGGGCAAATAAAGAGCAAGGTGGATTGACAGTGAGAGAATTTTCTCCACTGTATTACTAAAAACTTCCCAGACAGAAAGATGTCTATAGTTCACATTCATTTTTTCTTTTTCAAATATGGTGGACATTTGATGGACCAAACATATATTTATAGTTTATAATGTTTACGTTGCTCTTCCCCACAAAGCTCTTGGAGAAACATGCATCTCTCTCCCTTTATTATGAAAGCACAACTTGTGAGTTTGTTTGGCCTGAAAAAGGAAGTAGGATTTGCATGCACATCCCAGTTCTGGCAATGAAAACAAATTCCTGGGCTGAGCATGTGCTCAAAGTCACCTTCTTCTACATTTCAATGTGTGTCAGTCTTCTGGGACACTATTTTACTACTAGCTCGGCATGGTGCACATCAAGGTTTAACTATAAACAAAAATAAAAATGCACAAGCTTGATGTCCACTCAGCTCTGGATTAGACAATTCTGTTTCTTTGAGCTTGAGTTTCTCCCTCCAGTTCTGTACAGGCAAAATCAACATATGTTGAACACATGTCTGCATCCCTTGTAAAGAAATGTGCAAAAATGTTCATGAGCATTCTATATCTGGGACATGGACACAAGAGTGAGGGAGTCAACTAAAATAAGATTTTATTTTTTATGACCCATACCCATGACGGAGCATATTCAGCAATGCCAGAAATGCCCAGAAACATAAAATACATAATTTCGTATTGGGCATAGAATTAAGCATCTTGATAATTTCAGCAAGATTATTTTCTTGCTTGCTTGCTTTGTATTATAGAACAAAATTTATGCTTTTATAATTATTTTATTTAAATTAATTTCATTACACTTTCTATACTGCTCATTAGTCAAAGTTCCTGGAAAGTTCACAAAAATTAAAACCTAAAAGGCAAGATAGTAGTTTAGCACTAGATCAGGTGCTGGTAAAAGTGGATTTTCCAGCCTCCCTCATTCTCACGGCAGCTGCTCCAGCTCCCTGCAATGTGAGGAAGAGACTCAGCCCTGTTGAATGGGTTGAGCTGTGGGGTGGGGGCAAGAGAGACCCCCATTCACTGGGCAAAGCTTATGAGAAGAGCCCTTCCTCTTACCAAGGTGGATCCTGGATCCTGCCCGCAGTGTGCAATCCTGCCCTCCTGTACAGGGAGGGCAGTGGGGGGGGGGCGCTTTAAAAGCACAGCTGTCCTCCTCACCAGGCACGCCATGCTGCCTCTGCAGCCGGGCAGCATCCGTCTCACCACTTGCACTCTGCCATGGCTGCATGTTCCCTTCCAGCATGTGCACACCTTCACGTACACGAAAGCATCCGGTCAGCATCTCCCCAAGCCGGGCCAAAGCCATTCTGCTGCCTGAGGCAAAGGGCATGAGGGTGTTCCTCTCCCCATCCACCACTGGCAGAGGCAGCCATACTACCCCTGACTCACTTAGGGGAACGGATCCAGCCACACGCGACGCGCCATTCTGTCCTCCAGTGCCTCAATGCTGCTGCCCACAGCCTGGCAGAGGGCACCTGAGCCGGCTGCCTCACTGCTGGCTGGTGCGGTCACGCCTGCTTCAGCCCACAGTCGCTGCTTCCTCAGCAAGGGTGAAGCGGGGATAGGGGAATGGGTCCGCCTGTAAGACACAGAGGTTTTGGAGGGGGCACTCAGACCTGGCAGGCCGGGAGTGCACGAGGGCAGACCCTGCAGCAGACTGGTGGGGAGATGCTGCTCTCGGCTGGAGAATCACTTCAGCCTGGCGGATGAGAACAGCCCTCCTGCTGCAAGAGGCCGTGGCTGCAGTCTCACAGACACTCACCCAGCAGCAAGTCCCAGTGAATGAGGTGCGGGTTATTGCTGCAAAGATGTGCCCGGGATTGCGCTGTGACAGCGCTTCTTCTCCCCCACGTGAAAAAAAATGGCATCATGAAATGAATGGTAAATCTGATTTGTAATGGAGGAGCAAAACACAATGTTTGCATAAGGATCCAATGTATACCTAGATATAGTTAAGTTTAATGGTGGAAAGACTCAGGGTGTGGATTATTTATTTATTTATTTATTTCAATTTATATGCTGTTACATTAGCCCGCACCTGGGATCTCTGAGCAGCTTACAAACAGTTAAAAAGTAACCTTTTAAAATCTGTAACAATAAAACACAAACCATAAGATCCAAAAATATAGGAAACAAAATCTAACAAATTAAAATCATTACATTGAAAATAATGCTTATTCAATAGGCAATTTAAAGTTAAGAAGATATTATGATCTTCTTTGGCACAACATTGTTAATCACTAGGAATACCTTGCATTTTAGGGTTGATGCTGAGCAAATTCCATGTTGCCAGCAGATGGAGGAAGGTTCCACTTAACAATAAGCAAGGACAGGCAAACGCAGCATCTATAATAAGCAAACCAGTCAGATTTCTAGTACTTTCTCTTTTTTTAAATGAGTGAGAATCTACAACATTAATATCATAGTTTCCTTGGTAACCTTTCTATGAAAGAAAGAATCTCAACAAACATTTTTAGAGGGAACAGCCTTTTAAAAAATGCTATGTTTCCTCAGGAAACTGAGTTAATTGCAAATATTTTAAAGTCAAACATCTTTGATTCTCCAAACTGTCTTGAATGGTACTGGACATTAGAAAGTATTTTACCTAAGGTGATGTTGGAAGTCTGTGTAGCAAAGTTCCGTTCAAAATAAGCATGTATGTGTTTTCCACATGTTCCATTGTGTAATGGCTATACTGCTTATATGAGAATGGTATCTGTAGAAATTGTATTATGGGAAGGAGCTCTAGCTGGTAACATGAATGAAAGAACCCAGTAGCTGGGTCAAGAAGCAAGGAATCTCAGTTGAGGCAGTGAGAAGGGAAGGTGGGTACCAACCTTTCTCCAAGATGGCCTCTTCTACTGATAGATGCCTCACATAGGCCCAGGCCACTGCCGGATGCAGGAAGATTGGGATGGGCCCAGCTTTTGCTTGTAAACCACCTCAGCCCCTCCACTGAATCCGTAGGCATTCCATTGCCCCATTCTTCAAAATAATAGGCATTGTGATAAAGTAAATAAGATAATGATCATACTATCCGAATCACTGTTTTTCTCTGATGGCAGTGTGCCATCCTGTTTTCCTCCAGTTTATTGATGCATGCCTGTATTGTCAGGCATACTGGTTTACCCTCACTGAAAAGAGCACTGTCCTACCCTCTCCATACTTATATGCTGCTCCCCTGCTGCATATGCATCGTTATGAGCTGGAGATACTTAGCTGAACAATACTACAAGACAGACGGGTCTTGGAATTGTTGTAAATCACAAGCTGAATATGAGTCAACAATTTGATGTGGCTGCAAAAATGGCGAATGCTATTTTGGACTGCATTAACAGACGTATCACTTCCAAATCATGTGAAGTTTTAGTTCACCTCTACTCAAGCACTGATTAGGCCTCAGCTGGAGTAGTGTATCCATTTCTGGATACCACAGTTTAAGAAAGATGCAGAGAAATTGGAAAGGGTTCAGAGGAGGGCAACAAGGATGATTCAGGGACTGGAAACAAAGCCCTGTGGGGAAGATTGAAAGAAATGGGCATGTTTAGCCTTGAAAAGAGAAGACTGAGCGGGCACATGATAACACTCCTCAAGTACTCAAAAGGTTGCCGCAGAGAGGAAGGTCAGGTTCTCTTCTTGATCATGTCAGAATGCAGGATACAGGATACTGGCCTCAAGTTACAGGAAGCCTGATTCCAGCAGAATATCAGGAAGAACTTCCTGACTGTTAAAACTGTATAGCAATGGAACCAGTGACCTAGGTAGGTTGTGGTGTCCTTCACATTGCAGGCATTCAAGATTAAGCTGGACAGCCATCTGAGAGAGATGCTTTATCTTGGAGTCTTGCATTGAACAGGGGGTTCAACCTAATAGCTTTCTTGGCACCTTCTTGGCACCTTCTCTTGGCCCCTGTTCCATGATTCTGTGATTCTAAGAATCTATATTTAAACCGCAGACATAGGACAACTCTTAGGATAAAACTGGAATCTGCAAGAGATACAGAGCTGCCCCTCTGGGTCTTTCTCCCTTCTTTCTAGTAACATCTTCAACAACATGACGGGTGGCATTGTGTCAACACACTCAGATCAATGTGTTGAATTTCCCCGTCTCCCCTCACATCACTAAATGCCATTAGATACTAATTGGATAGAAAAGGAAGGTGGCTGAGCAGGGTCCTACCAGGGGAAGTCTACTGAGTCAGAGGCTAGGCTTGGCATTAACCTGCTGGTGGCAGTGCAGGGAAACTCACTTCTCTGGAGATCAGAAATGGTGACCAGAAATGAAGGAGAAGCACCTTTAACCAGGGAGAATCCTGGCATCTAGTGGACATCCGTTACAAAGTTTTCATCATGGTGAGCCCTGAGGGCCCACAGGTTTACTGCAGTGGGATGAAATAAACCTCAGTCCTGTTACAGTTCACAATTGATGCTACAGAAATTCTCAGTTTAGAGAACCTGGCCTACTGTGGGACATAGAAATGAAACACATGAAATGAAAATGGAAGCATTTGATGTTGAAATGTGTATCAGCTTGCCTGCTTACCGTCTTTTGGGGTAATGAACATGGATGCATAGGATCTGAAACTGCCGTGCACGCACCAGCAGCCACAGGCATGCCTCTTTGCTACATGCAGTGTGGGAGACATGCTCTTGGCAAGTACGCATCATTTTGGCATCAGAATCATCTATTCAGAACAGCCTGTTTGCGCACAGATATAGCCCTGCAGCTTCATCTCTCCCCTTTCCAAGGAACAATCCCACTAAAAGACATATGCTGTATCTTCCTGAGGGAAGCCACACTCTCTTCCTGTGCACTGGTCAGCCCCTTTTCATGCCTTCCTGCATCATTACTCAGTGCTCCCTTCCTGCAAAAGCTCAAAAGCTGAGAAGAGAAACAGGGATGCCCTATAGCTCTTGCTTAGCTTTGCTTAGCAAAGCATGTCAAGGACCTTTAACAATTGGGAGGGGGGATAAAATGTCTTTTTTTTTTTTAATGAAATGTGGATGAGATCATTAGAAAATTAGCTGGACTAAGGTGATTACCTTGTCAGAGATCAGATGACTTCCTCTGCCTCAGGCAGTCTCTTGTTACCATAGCAACTGGCAAGTACTGTAGTGCATTTCTTATTCCCGCAGGAACATGTTAGGTGAATTTTTACACATGTAGCCTAAGCTTTGCCTAATTAAAAAAATGGAATTGCTACATAAATTGTTTCTATTTGTTGCTGGGTGGGGGGAAGAGGGGCAAGCTGTAGCATTTACATAACTGAGAAGAAAAGAGAGGCGGTCGGAGCACATTCTCCAGGGACAAATAGATTGTTTGCGAGTCTGGTTTTTTGTGCATCGGGCTGGAAACAGATGGTTGCTTCCCCTCGTCCCAGCCCAGAGATTTCACTGAGGTAGTGCAGCAGTGAAATTAGGCCCCTGTTATGAGTGTTCACCCCAGTGCAACCCTAGTGCTCCAAAAACCTGTTTGACTCAAGATGGGTTGTAGGACAAAGGAATCGCGCCTCTGCGGTTCTCTCCTATGTGTTTATCTACAACATTCAACAATGTTCCACATCTCTCAAGGGATCCTAGAGGGCTGAACAATAAAAGGTTAAGAACAGAAAGAAGCAGTGTGTTAAAAATGGGAAGAAAATGGTGTCTGGCCAGTCACTGAAGCCTTTCTGAAGTAAAGGTATTTCCGACCTCAGGAGGCTGGGAGGTCCAGAGAAAGGGAGCCCATCACAAGGAAGACTCTTCTCCAGCTGGGCTTCTTTAAGGTCACAAATCCTTTAAGCCCTGCATAGTTTCCCTTCTGTCAGTGCAGAATCTGGTTTGGAAGCAGGAATCTGTTGGATTTTCTCAGCTCAGCTCCCTTAGGACCAACATTCTCTTTGCCCTAAGCCCTGCTCATGCCAAGCATTCATATGGGCATGTGCAAGAAGTGAGTCCGAGCTTCCACCCACATGACTTGGAAGCTTTTTGTGCATTCTTTATGCAAAGAATTATGTTCTTTGCATACTTTGCCCAAAGAATTATGCACGTTGCGTACTTAATGCAAAGACGACTGCTTGCATTCATGAGCATTTGAAGATTGGACCTCAGTTTGGCTTACTGCCTGACCAGGTTTCATGAATTGGTTTCATGGTATCTTCACACAGAAAAACTGACTTGGCAATGTGCAACTCAGAGTGAAGAAGCACAACATTGTCCTCACTTTGGGTACCAGAGAGGATGTCCCAATGCAAATATGTTTTGCCCTCTGGCAGTGCCCCTGAAAGGTAAGCATTTTGAATGGGAAAAGTGAGTTTTTATCCCAAAGTGTTTCTTTTCCCCATTATAGATTAAAGTGTGAAAATGTCTTTAAAATGCACATTTCAAAGTATGTATTTACAAAATAATATCATTTTTTAAAATTGTACATTTGGGAATTTGCAAGTATACATTGGAAAAAAGTGGCAATAATAAGTTTGTGGTACATGGACAAACTCAGTGAGGGTGATTATGAGCATTCGTTCTGTTCTAACAGTCCAAAAATGAATAAAATCACATACCAGCAAATTCAATCACGGAGCCCCCTGAATCAGAGGTACTGCATTTCTCCATCTTTTGCTGGCCAAAAGGTGGCATTACAAACCATTCAATTTAAGGCAACCATTCCATAGCCATAATCTTCCTGATCTGGGAAGACTGGTGGCACCAGAGGTGCCTCTGATTGATATAAACCTCCCAGAGCTGCTGCCGTTCCTCAGCCTTGGCAACTGGGTGCTCAGGAAGGCCAACAGTGGTTCTGGCTACCTCACAAACTGAGTGGGCGACATTCTTTCTTTGCTCTCAGGCCTTGCCTAACAGTAGCCTTCAGCCCCAGGGGAAGAGCTATATATTAGGTTTTTTTCCTCCAAAAGCTGCCTCAGTAACACAGTTCTCCTGGGTGCTGTGGCCTGGCCTGGCCTGAGCCCCGCCTGGACATCCTGGTCCAAGGTACCTGCCTCTTGCTCTGTTGTTTCCCTGGTTACTGACCTCTGGCTTGCTTCTGACCATGCTTTTTGCCATGTCCCACAACATATTCTTGTTTCTTGACTTTGGCCTGCTTTGTGACTATAACTTGTACTTGTTACTGGATTTGCTATTGGACCATGGACTTTGTCTCAGGGCCTCTTTCTTATCTCCTGCTGACAGACAGAAGGGGCTGCAAAGGCACTGAACCCAAGAGGTCCCAGAGAGAGCCTGAGTGAATAATTCACTTGGGGACCCCAAGTGCTTGGGGACTGAGGGAACTGGGCTCATTTTACTCTCAGTGGTGGCAGCAGTTCCAGTTTCATCACTCTTGCACCATCGTGCACTCATAGCGGTGTGCATAGCGGTAACGGGTCATAACAACTGTTCCTACATTTTATTCCAGTGCAGAATTACAATATTTCCTGTAGCTCTTTGCATCGATTTCCCCAGCAGCTGCACATGTTGCTTCCCCCCTGAGCAGGTAGGCCCTGCTGACAAAGAGAGCTTTGCTCAATGGAATAACATGGCAATGATATATGGGAACTCCTTCTTAAAGTTTAAAGTCGCATCTAAATTACTGGTGCAGTGCATGAAACAAAAGGCCTTGGGAGAGTAAAAGATAGTATCCAACCTATGAACTAGAAAAAAAGTTATATAAAAATTCACTGCTGCCTTTACGAAACAACACTCAGATACTTTCTAGTAAGACAGAACTAGGTTAAGCACAGAGGGGGTCTTACATAAGGAAGCTGAAAGAGGGGAGGGAGAAGAAAAATGCAATCATTTTATGTAGGTTTTTAAAGGATGAATAATAAAAACCACAGCAATGACATTTTAAAAGATTTGCAACAGAATTCAAAAAAACATTTTTCAACACAAAAAACAAGGGAAATGTGGTTTAGTTCATAATATATGCATCTTGGGTCAAGGAAGCTGGATTTTTGTCCCACAGTGAAACATTCATTGGGCAGATTGAACACCTCTGCCCCAGACATAGGATAGCCATTTATAAGCCACCCAGAAATAGGAAATGCATCACTAAAGCAAAAGATGAAACAAGACACAGATCTGCCTACCTTTGCACATGCTACTCTATTTGCATAGATGCAAATTTAGGAATAATTATTATCCTTAAATGGAATCACAATACATAACACCTTCTTGTCGTGGCACCAGCTAGACCCACCACTAGTATAACAGGAATCTAAAGCAACTGGATCTGAGCCAAGACGCTTGTTTGCAGAACAAAGCAGGCAAGCAGAGTTTGTAGAAAGCAGCTCCATTGACCCATTGAATCTCAGAACTGAGTGCTCAGGTTTGCTTCCAGGGTTGCTTAAGGAAGCACTGGAGCCCTACTTTGTTCCTGGTAGATCCTGCTGGTGCAACAGAATGAGCCCAAGCGCTGTGGGAGTATTAGCTACTGTCCCTTGTACAGAAGGCCTGACCTGTGTGTGTCTGCCAGTCCACTTGGTTGTCTCAGTGTTGATGGGCAACAGTTCTTACAGTTCTTCCTCTTTAAACCAGAACTGGACAGATAGGAGAACCCTTCAAAGAGAGCACGCCTTCAAACTGAGGATGGTCATCTATCAGCCCTTCTGCTAGAGGATTTTCCTCTATAAAAGAGAGCACATGATTTGCTTACCCATACATGGGAATCATGCCTTTTACTCTTCCAGTAGACACAATAGAAAAACCAGCTGTGTCCCCCTCCTACCCATTTCTCATGAGGTCCTATTATCCATCTTCCCACTCCTGAAGTCTCAGTAAAGAATACTGTGCACAGCAGGTAAGAGAGCAAATGAGGAACACAGTTCTAGAGAGAACGTGCCAGGAAAGTCATCACTGATTATCTCCTGCCTCAGCAGGAATTTTAAGGTGCACCACAGTGTCCAAGATAAACGGTGGCACAGCAGACCCAAGCTAGTCTCACTATTACAGCCTCAGCGCTCCCCATCTGTAAAAAATAAAATAAAAAATGGGGATTGTGGTCTGTACTGATTTTCCAAACTGGCAAAATGGGCATTAAAATAGCAAATGCAGTTCTGTGTTAGCAAGTCTGAAGTGATGCATATTAGGGGGAAAAGTCCTAATTTCATACATGCACTGATGGGGTCCTAACTGGTAGCCGCTGCCCAAGAAAGAGACCTTGGTGTTGTGGTGGTTAACCTGATGAAAACACGGCCCAGTGTGGCTGCTGTGAAAATGATAAATTCCATGTTGGGGATCACTCGGAAATGCATTGGAAATGAAAGTCTAACCATTACAATGCCTATATAGAAATATCTGCTGTTAACATACTTGGAGTACCTTGTGGTCACCACACCTCAAAACAGGTATTGTAAAGCTGAGAAAAATGCAGAAAAGAGCAAACAAAAAGGGGATGGAGCATTTTCCCTATGAAGAAAAGTCACATTTGTGGCTCTTGAGCTTAGAAGAAAAAAGGAGAGCAAAGAGAGGTATAATAGAAGCATAGGAAATTAGATAAGGTGGAGAAAGTATTAAAAATACTTGAACTGAGGGTCATCTAATGAAGCTAAATGTTAGGTTATTCAGGACAGATAAAAGGAAGTACTTCACATAGTTAAACTATGGAATGTGCTATTACAAGATATAGTATGATCACCAATGTGGATGGTTTTAAAATTTAGCTGAATTTGGATTAGCTAAATTCATGGCGGAAAAGACTATCAAAAGTTACTAGTCATGGTGACTAGATATTAGCTCCACTATCGGAGGAAGTGGAGCTCTGAATACCGACTGCTGGGGAGCGAGGCTGGAAGGATGCTATTGCGCTGAGGTCTTGCCCATGGGCTTCCAACTGGGACATTGGTTGGCCCCTGTGGGAACGGAATGCTGAACCAGGCAGGCCTTTGATCTCATGCAGCAGCGCTTTCCTTATGTTCATGATTTGCTTCTAAAAAATGGCACCTTGACACATCAGTGAACTGCATTTTAATCGATGCCAAAAGCGGAGTTTAGTGCCCCATCAGCAACCATTCAACCAGTCCTCCTCCTCCTTCATCTGATGTTTCATTCCTAAAGTGTGTAATAGGATGTCATTTAACCCCACATTTCTCCACATCTTCTTAATGAACATGGAGTCAGGATAGAGAAATGCCTGACATGTCATGAATTTCATTCATTTAATTTAACAGGAAATTTTTTTAAAAAAAATGAACATAGAGTTGCATTTTCCACAGTAAAGCCAATTTTGGTATTGTATCTAATTCAGGCTTGAGTTAGCAGCAGCTCTTTCTGCTCCTGGGAGAAGTATGAAAAAAACTGATTATGCTCTGGGAAACTATCGTTAATGCTCTTACAGAGGATAATTGAGTGATAGTGTTGCCTTGCATGTTGTTTCTCTGAGTCCAGCAAAGTGCTTAGAGATATAAGCTAGACGTCTCATATGTTCTTCTGTTCCAATCACCCACAGATCAATAAAGTGACCAATGGAGGAGCTCCTTACATTGTGACAAGTTCTAAAGAGAATTGCTACAATTAATTCATTAGCACCAATGATCCAATATGGTCCAGTGTGATTGCCAGTTCCTTTCATTTCCTGGTCAGCTTTTCCCAACCCCTGACTCCCCAGATGATGCTGCACTGACTGAAACTGATGGTATGGTATTCCAGGAATTCCATCTCTGGGTCCAAAGTTGGGAACAGTTGAATGAACAACTCACACAAAAGAAAACATGCACTTCACATAGCAATTCAAGCCCTTTCACTTTAGATAGTCTTTTATGCGTATACAAGTAAGAACAAAAGCTCATCTTCAAAATCCAGCAGTAACAGCAAGGAGTCTAAATAATTGCTGAATTCATCCCAGGCCTTCAAACCCTCACAGTCTTTTTTTTTTTTTTGGCTTAGTCAGTACTATTACAGGATATTAATGGAAGATAAGCAAGGTTCTTTTTCTGTACAAATTCTTTTGATCAGAAGTTGCCTACAAATGCTATGTGTTGGCTCTTGGATTGCTGTTCCACTTTGATGATGATGCTAACTCCAGAACCAATACCTTACTGGATAGATCTCCTTTGTCTCAGTCTGTGAGTTCACTCAGTAAACTGTTGGCCATCCATCTATGGCTTGGAGGGGGGAAGCCATCTCATAATTATGTTCCTACATTAGAAAGTAATGATGAATAAATGGGGTGCAACAGCCAACAAGCACACAGTTACTTGGGCAAACACAAAATTCAGGTGTGGCAGCACTCAAATTGCCCCATACAAAAATGGTGTGGGTGGAAAGGGAAAAAAATTTGCCCACTCCCCAAATTTGAAGACTCTTCTTTCACAATTTGCCACTATAATTACATTTTGCAGGGGGGTTTTTTAGCTGGGACCACTGCTATACTATACGTCATTCTTGAAACAATTGCTCAGAAAGCACGTAGCAGAAAATGTACATCCTTTCTTATTTATTTACTGATTTGGACCCTGCAATCCCTACACAAGGGCTATTATGCCAACAAACATTTTCCAACTGTGTGTGTGTGGAGAGAGAGAGAGAGAGAGAGAGAGAGAGAGAGAGAGAGAGAGAGAGATTGATTTTGATTTCCAATGATAGTCGATGGAATACTCCAATCTGGCTACTGTACTGAACCAAGTGGCCCCAGAGTAGCCTGAAGTAAATCAGGCTGTTTTCTGAATTGCTGAAATGAGGTCTAATATTCCTTCCTAAGCTTCCTCTTGCACTGCCATTAAATTCCCTAACCTCATGGAAGAATGAGGATATTTCTTAGAAGCCCACATATTCCAGATGGGATCATTTTCTAGTCGCGTATATATATTTGTCAACTTTCTTTGATCTAAATGACACCCTCATCTATCTCAACATTTTTGCACTGTGAAAATCACATGGAAGAAAACACTTCAGTTGAACAGAACTCTAATCCTTGGCAAAGTGTTACATTAAAACTGTACATATAGGCAATCTTCAAATGTCAGCTAAAATACTTCGATTGTAGCACCTAGTTTTGTCAATAATTATGATAAAGCACTCCACAGAAGGAAAACAACTCAAATTAAAGGCAAGAGAGTGCTCTGTTGAATCAGAATCAAACTATTCATGATTAATTCCCTTAGTGCCAGAGCTGGAAAGCATCTCCAGACCAAGGGACAAATTTGATTTTAGATATTGGTGGGGAGGGAGCACTGGGGGAACACTTGAGTGTTGGGTGGCCCACAAGCCAAAGGAGTTGGGACAAAATAACACACATAGCACTCCAGTATATTGTAGCCAGCCCATGAAGCAAATGCTGCCACAACCAGAGGCATCTGGTGACAAGATCTGACCAAGGAACTGCCAGATGATAACCAAGTTAAAACATAATATGACTACTGCACCACTACAACAAGAAAGAACTGGGGAGTAGCAAATATCCCAGTGATGCAGAGCACTACATTTTAGGAAGATTCCTCTTCAGTTTTTGTGAATCATAGGATCATAAGGTTGGAAGAGACCTTGAAGGCCATCAGGTCCAACCCCATACTCAATGGAGGACTCCAATCTCCTCCCATCCAGATTCTAACCAGAGCTGATCCTGCTCAGCTTCCAAGATTCAGCAGGATCAGGCATTTCAAGCTATATAGAAGCATTTACTGCAACATCTCCATAGCATGACCAGTGTCTTATTTTAATCAACTGACCTTCATATTACCTGCAATAGTCTGGTTAGTCTATGTATGGTCCTGCATCTGTTCCAAAGAAACTGAGAACAACCTGTTGTCCATCAACAACAGGAGTTCCCTTCAGTTCCCAATTTAATTATAAATATATAACACATTTGAGCATTGCTACCTATTTTCCTTCCTGTGCTGTCAAAACTATTTATGATAGCTGCAAGCAATGACAGATGATTCACTAAATCAATTTTCAGGTGGATACATTTTCCATTTTATAAACGATACTGCTGTCTTTCATGACAACTGATTCATTTGTTGGTCCAGATACATTTTCCTTTTAAAATTATGTCTATCTATTATCTCTGCAGGAATCCTTTGCTTACTTCTCTTATCAGGAGACTTTCACAAGGGTGGGGGTATGTGTTCCTAAAATTTCCACCAAAGTTTGTACTCCCTGGCTCAGGATACACTGACTCATAATGCTTGCAGTAAATAAAAGGTGAGCATTCCAACTCTGAAGTGTTTTTCTGGCTCACTGCAGAAGAACTGCATTCATCAAATTCACTTCCCTTCAACCCACTTGCTGCTTGCAATCCAAGCCTCCAAAATTCCCTTCCCCAACTTATTTATACTTCTGCTGTTCTGGAAGCAGCAGTGGAACAGAAAGGCAGGGAGGCCATTCTGCTTCCATGCCACTAGAACCTTCCACTTTTACAGCAGCAGTCAAGGATATGTAGTAGAGACCTGTTTTCTCCGGCAGAGGAGGGCAGGACATGTTCTAATGGAGCAAAGCTCAGGGAACCAAGGTTCAATTTGGATGCCAGAAAGTGCTTCCTGACAGTTAGGACCCCGAGGGTATGGAATGGGCTTCCACGGGAGGTGGATGGAGCCCCATCACTGAGGGTGTTCAAGGACAGGCTGGACATGCACATGGTAGGCATGTCATGAGTGGAGCTGGCTGGAGCCGGAGGTCAGACTACATGGCCAAGGAGACCCCTTCTGGCTCACTCTGTTTCTTGTATTATCACTTTTCTTCAGGACGTATGTCTTGACATAATCTGAATGCAAATACATGACAAAATTGTTTTAGTGTCTTATAACTGGGATTTACACAGTTTGCATCTTCTGCACTGCATATGGACACTAGTGACACCATGGTGATGCTCCTCAGACAGGAAGTCCACTTGGCACTCTGCATGCCACCCAGGTGAAGTTGTCTTGACACCTGTTGACAAGGTTCACATGACTTAAGCAACCAAAATCCAAAGCTCCATCACATCTTGAATCTCTGAGGTCCACAGATTCCAGGCAGAGAAAACAGGTGTATGGCTGGAAGTTGGTGATATTAGAGGTCCATGCTCTAAGCAAGAACACCATTTCTTTACATCTTCGCTAACTCACAACCTGGGCACTCAGTAAGATGTCCTGTTAGTTCAGAATTCAGCAAAACATAGGCCCTTACAAAAGCAATTTCCATTGCTCCTGGGCATTTGTACAGGGAGCTGTCCCAGGTCCTACCTTTCTCAACTTCACCTTATATGTCTAGAAACTGATTATCTGCTGGTGAACCCACAGCACTTCTATTATTTATTTGACTTCCATGCTTCCCAATAGCTAAATTTCTTTGATTCTGTCAGTAAAATAAGCCACACTCCAAGGTTGACAATTCCTTGAATGAGGGTGAACATTTAAATACTGGTTGTATTTGAACCTTGGATTATTGGGTTGCCTAAACTCAGTCAGGATTACAAGCCATGGTGATCAAGCCATAGTTCACAATACAACTGCAAACCATGGCTCCTCTTCATGGGTTGCTTGTGGTTTACCCAGACAGCAAGATAGTCCACACTCCAATAACAACCCATGGTTCAAAAATCACACTCACCCCTTGAGAGCTTAGAATGGGTTGAGTATGGGTTGTTGCTGAACTGTGGGATGTTGTTGAAATGTGGCTTGTTTTGCCATCTGAACTTGGTCATTGAGTATCCAGCTTTACTGAACAAGAAATGTACTAAGAATCAAGTTCAGTCCATTGACACAGTGTTTTAAATGCTGTTCAATAGAAAGCAAACATATGAAAAATAATACCACTGTTGTGTGCTAGAATAAGATGGAGAAAAGATTAAAGGAAATATCACACAGTTTAGAGTTCAGCTGTGGATTCATTAGCACAAGATGTAGTGATGGCCACCAACCTTAAAAGGGAGCAAGACAAATGTGTGGAGGAGTAGTAGAATAATCAGTGACTTGTAAGATGATGACTAAATCTTAGATGTGAATATGAAGAGGACATGCAGGTCCTGGGCCAGGTCTAAAGGCAGTGATGGAGGCCAGTAGCTGAAGATTGAATCTCAGTAAATGAAGTAAATCATTCTCAGGTCTGGAAATTAAGCAAGTTGCTTGTTGCAGTCCCTCTAAAGGAGCAGGTATATCTAAAAGTTGTACCTAGAAGCAAGTTATGATTAGCAGATGCCCTCCTAGTTTATGCCGCGTTCTGCAGTGGTATCCATCTGGCAAGAATCAGAAACAGGACCTGTTCTGTGATGGAACCCACTCTCTAGAAACCCCACCCCATCTCCAAAATAAAACATACATTGACGCATTTTAGATAACTTTTAGTTAATCGTCATTGGCCATGTTTTAGTTATTTTTGTATATTTCTGTTGTATATTTAGATAGTTATATCATGGTTTTACTGCCTGGATGTTTTTACAGGAGAGGCAGCATAGAAAGTTTCCAATTAATTAATTTTAAACCCACCCAACCTTTCACAGGTTATATTCCTGTCAATATTAGTTGTTAACCATTATAAGGCAAGGTGACAGAGAGAGTGTTGGCTGACCAGCTCTACTAATTCCTGGATGATCCCAACTATCTAGATCCATTTCAGTCAGGCTGAAGGCTTTGGTTGGAAACTGCCTTGGTTGCCATGTGGGATTATCATTATTGAGAGAAAGACAGACATTGTTCTCCAATGCCCTCTGGGACACAAAGTTGGGAGTCCCTATCCTAGGATCTAGAATTGAGAGGCCTGATCTACCTTCAACCAAATGTAGTGCTTCCGGGGAATCAATCTACATTCTCTGGGTCCTTTGTGGATCAGACTTGGCCAGGTGGCCAGCACTTTGTCTCTAGCTTAGATTCTCCCAATCATAATAATGAAAGTGAAAAACAGGGAGAAGAAGAAGCTATCCTTTAACGCCGTTAATGCAAGTGCTATCTTTTGGAATAAAGGACTCACCTGATTTCCCCTTGAATATAAGAGACGTACAATTTCAGTGAATTTCATGTTCGTGCCAATAATATTTTTGCCGCAGGTCAAGGGAAAACATGAGCTGATACATTGTTCACAGAATGAAAACACAGAATGTAGGACAACACTATTGTTTGATTATCCACCAGATTCCAGAAGAAACTTTGGGGGGCGGGGGGTGGAATGCTCATGAGACATCTTTTTTTAAACAAATGCTTATTAATTACGAATGCTTATAATATTGAATGTGTATATACAAGTGGGAGCTGGCCCTGCAATACTTCCACATTACCAAACACATGTCTGTATTTGCCAAGCTTGTTACAAACATGCAGGGAACCCTACAGGTGGGAAAATACTAGAATTAAACTTTCCACTTATTCATCATTCAAAGTGCATCATCAGTACAGGTTCAGAACATTTCAGTGGTAGTAGTCTTTAGGGAATGATCTGTGAAAATCAAGAAAAGAATATTACATGCAAACGGTGCTTCTGAAGCTGTTGTACCACCAAGCCGAATGCAGCCCACCATGAGCGTAAGTATTTTTCTGTCTGCCTTGTTGTTACATGCTGTCAAATCATCTCTGACTTATGGTGACCCATTGAACGGAAGCTCTCCAAACTGTCCTGTCCATAAAAGCACTGTTCAGCTCTTGTAAATTCCAGGATTCCTTTACAGAGTCAGTCCATCTCACACGTGGTCTTGCTTTTCTTCTTCTGCCTTTGACTTTCCCTAGCATGATAGTTTTCTTCAGGGAATTTTGTCTTCTTGTGATGTGCCCATAAGTATGAAAGCATTTTTGCTTCTAGGGAAAGTTCTGGATTGGCTTGTTCTAGGACTCGCCTGTATTTGCAAAACTCTCCTCCAGCATCATGTTTCAAATGCATCAATTTCCCTCTGGTCAGCTTTCTCCATTCTCCAGCTTTCACACCCATACATAGTGATCGGGAATACAGTGGTGGGAATGACCTTGATCTTGGTCTCCAATGAAACTTCCTTATGTTTGATGATCTTTTCTAGTTTCTTCAGTGCGGCCCTTACAAGTCTCAGGCTTTTTCAGATTTCTTGGCTGCAGTTTCCAGTTGAATTGATGACTGATCTGAGGTATGTGAAATCTTTCACGGTTTCATTTCCTTCATTGTTCACCATAAAGTTCTGTAATTCTACTATAGGCATGATTTTTTTTTTCTTTGCACTTGCATTTGCACTTCCTTCTTTCGCTTTTTTCAGGAACTGCTTGTCTGGGTCTGCAAAAGTATAAAGTGAGTGGTAGTTCAGTACCAAACAGGGCCATGATATGTGGGAACAGCCAGATTGCTGGGTCAGAACTGTGCTAGGGGGCCACCATAGGGAAGACGTTCCGTATGTGGTATTCCAACAGAAAGAAAGTTCTGTTCTTTACATCCAGAAGCCTGGCATATGAGGGAGGTCTTGAAAATATGGGCAGCCTCACCTGGAATGAGGTCTCTCTTAGGAAGTCACTAGTCCATAAGCTGTTTGCCCACCATCACCATTATATCTATACTGTTTTCATTCCACCCATATTGATTCCAGATTAGTGTCAAAGGAGCAGAAATGAGGAAGTCACCTCCACTGCTCTTCAGAAATAATGGTCAGTAAAATGCAGTGATGCTTGCAGTGGTGAGTGAGGTTAAGAAAGCAGACTGATAAGGAATTAAAATCTAACCAATTCACACTCTTCAGTCCTTATATGTCAATGAAGAGTGAACAAGTAGTTTTTCAGCTTCCCCTCCCATCCACCCCTTTGGCTGCACTAAGTTGCAGGGGAAAAAATCTACAAAGAGCTGATGAATGGGCTATGACATTCTTAACATAGATTTCAATATTTTTAAAAGCCCAACTATTATAACATCTTTTACCATTAAAGTGGAGAGATTTAGAATGCATCACTATTGTTCTTCCCAAATATGACTGATTTCTGTCTCTAGAAAATTGAAAGATATATTTGGTACCTGTAGAGTCACTTTACCCATTCTAATCCCACATGAATAGCTGCATAAATATGAAGGCATCTTTTAAAAAGTCAATAATGCTTCATCTCAAGGTTTTGCTCTTTTTTAATTTAAAAGCAAATTGACTTGTCACTTTACCATTGTCATTTACCATAAATACAGTTTCCAGTCCCAAAAAATGTAATATTTCTATCTCTTAGATGGCACTGGAGCTTTAAATCCATCATAAGCACAATGAATTACTGTAGACACAATGTCATAAAAGCAGTGTTATTAAAGATTTGTATGATAGTGTCATGAATTTAAAGGATGCCTTAATGCACAGGCCTGGTAACAAATCAGACCCATGTGAGGGATGTATAGGCTGAGCTCACAGTGCAGGAATTGAAATTGCCTTGTTGAAGCTATCTAAAGCAGCCCGGTTCTTGCTGACTCTGCCGTTGCTCCCATGCTGGTCAGGATCTCTGTAAGTGCTTCCGCTGACATGCCTCCCTTAATAGCCTGTGTGGAATCTCATGCAGTCAATACATCCCCTGCGGTGCTGCTTGGGCAGAATGCACAAGATGCTACTAAAACCAATTAGGCAGAATTCTTTACATCAGGACTGCGGACTTGCTTGCAGTTTGCAAGCCAGATTTCACTTTGGAGAAGTCCCCATGGGCTACAGTCCGGGGGCACATGGAGCAAAAGGCAAAGAGGGTTTGGGGTTGGAAGGCTAAAGGGATGGGGCTAAGAATGCTGGCATGGTTTTGCTTGAAACGCTAAGCTCCACAGAGACAGCCTTAGGTCAAGCTTTTCTAATGAGGGGGAAATGGCACACAAGCTGGGAAACCACCAAGTAGTCAGTGACTGGGGGAAAGGAAGTGGGGCCAGTGAAAGGAGGGGTGGGCTTCTGAGGAAACCTAGAGGGCCAGGCTGCGTCCCTGCTAGAGTTGGAATGAACCCTGGAAGAATCCATCCCTCTAGGATTCACAGACCTCCTCTCCCGCAGGTGCTCATAGCAGGAAGGTGGCAGCACCAGCAGCCTTCTTCTCCATCAGGTGCAGTAGCACAAAGGCTGCTGCAGCTGGTGCAGCACAGGGCATTGCTTGCACAGGAGCTGTGTGGGACTCCATTCCTGGCAAGCATCATGCGGCCAACCTTCTCCTGTGTCAGGTGCGACTGCCTAAATGTGGGCCCTGTGCATGGAATGGAAGGGAGACACTCCTGGCGGTCATGTGGGGCTCCATACCTGATGAGGACTTCACAAACATTGGGCAAACTCAACAGGAATTCATTTTCAAGGCTGTAGCAAAGTGGACTTCAGTGAACCACAGTGGGGAGCTGAGCCAAGGAAATCCAATGATTCCCACCTGCAAATAGATTCTTCGCCCATCACAGTCCTAAGGCTTGATGGACATGATCCTGGAAGGGGTGTTGAACCAATAAGAGGGAAAGGAATAACTGTAACACAGGAGACATATAAAGGGGTTCTAACATGTCAGGATTTTGACTCCATTAGGAGAGGGGTTCTGCTGTAAAGTGTTATCTTGTTCTTAAAGATGATCGGCCTACCCAAAGATAATGAAGCTTGAGTAACATCTGAAGGACCTTCTCATACCCAGAATAAGAATCTGTTCTTTAGGTTCTTTAGTATCGGTCCAAACAAGCAAATGGTAAACAACCAATAGCTAAATAGATACAGATTTTGTCCATGCTGAGTCTGTCAGGCAGGCGCCACAGCATCTGCTTCTATGCATTTGCATGTTTCCAACCAAGGCTTATAACTTCTTCACCAAGCAAGTGGGAAACAGACACGCTCCCTCTATTAACATTCAATCTAATATTACTTAACACTTCATGCTGTGCTAGCTAGCTCAGCATTTTCACAGAGTATTCTTGAAGGCTTCTCCAGATGCTCAACTTCTACAATAATAAACACACAGTTGCAGTTAATTTTTGTTATACAAAATCCAGATGTTCTCCCTTCAGGTTGTGTTTACACTGTGAGATATCATATTTTCCCAGCTGAGGATACACCATAATATTTGGGGAAATGCTGTTCTTCTGCCATCCTACTGACATTTTTGTCCTTGATCTGGGTAGCATGAGGATAGTGCTTGAGATATGCTATGGATCTGTTCTATTTAAACCGCAGTGCTTTCAAATCTAAATGGTAGCTACAAGAGCAAAGGGAAAGAAGTAACAAGCACTTATGCATTGCTCTCTGAAGCCTTACAACATGATCTCATTCATTCATTTGACAATCTCATAAGAATGTTCAGCTATAAAAAGATAATAGTTTTAGAACATGCTTCCAAGACATTGGGAAATGCTTTGTTCTTCCTCTTAGTCAAAAATTGAATGGAGGATTATTCTTCAACTATCGTGTTATCCTCACTGAAGTGATCTTATCCATCTTTTAAGCCAGTCGTGAAACATACAAAATAGGCTTGTACTGAGAGCCAAAGTAGAGATGATGCTAAATGTCTCCTCTTTTTGCATGACTTGAAGCGTGTGTGTGTGTTGGTGGGACAACTAATTATATTTATTATGCATTACTTATTATAGAATATTGATATGCCTTTTCCATTGTTAAAAAGCCCAGACTGGTTCACAAGAGATGAGAACACAGTATATCATGGAAAGCATAACAGCATTTAGACAAGTAAATAGCTGGAAAAGCTGGGCGGAGCAAGTCCATTTTAGCAATCCTCAAAAGCCCATGATAGTCAGGGCCTGATGTACCACACAGGGGTGAGGTCGGTTTAGAGCCAGGATGCTACCACTGTTGTTATGCTGCTGCCAGGTAGGACTTCACAAGGGAGGGTGCAGATGGAGATGCCTCCCTTGAAGATCATAATGGTCTCCATAGAGGGTGACAATCTTTCAAACAACCTCATCCTAAGCTGTTTAGGGTTTCATATGTCAACAATGCCACCGTCAATCTGGCTAGGTCGCAAACTGGCAGTCGGTGCCTCTCTTTCGGCACAGGTGATGCCCACGTGTGGTGAGGCTCTCTGTGCAAGAGCCTCCCTGTGGCATTCTGTGCTGGTTGCGCTTCTGAGCCAGCCTCTGACAGCGGCTCCTATGGGGGCTGATAATTATCGGAGTCAGAACACATGGTGGGGGAAGGATTTTGACCCTCTCCTGCTGTAGCCCTGATGAGAAGCCGCCCTCTGTGAACAGAAGCTCCTCTTTGAATAAAGAGGAGATTTTCTACTGGGGCCAGTGGAAGCTTTCCTCCCAGTACAAATATCATATCTTGATCAGGACCACTGCAAAAGAGGAAGGAATCAGATTTCCTGCTCCCCATCTGCTGTGACCCTGAGATTGATCTGTCCCCAAATACTCAGGGGTGCTGCTTGTTTGTTTTTAGGAGTGTTGCTTAAATGCAAAGATAAACATAGCATCATATTTTGTTTCACCGTCAGTCCAACTGTTCGTCCATCTAGTCCCACAGTTGCGGTCCCAAGAAGGGCCCTTTTTTCAGCCCTACTGTCTGAAATTTGTTAACTGGAGAATTAGGATGCCATTCAGTTGGGATACCCAGAACCTTCCCTACCGAGAGGAAGGTGGGCCCCTTATGGGTGGGGAAGGGGGAAGAGAAGCACAAAGATGGCATCAGCCATCCAACTGCTGTGCAGCAGAGAAGGAAAAAGCAGGTTGGGACACTGCCAGGATGCCTTGTGTCCTGGTGGCGCCCATTTCCTCCCCTCCCAGAAAACCCCCTAAATCCCCTCTCTGAGGTTGCTCTTGCAGATGGAGTTGGGCAAAATGTAATAGCCACATTGACTGTCCCTGAACACAAATGACAAGCACCATGCAATTCCCACTGACAGCAGTTGCCCACTGAACCTTCAGCATGTCTAGCTGGGTGTCCATGTCAATTTGACTTTTTGCATTTCAAACAGACATTCTGAACAGGCAGCCAGCTTTTACTTCCTAACATCTTCTTACCACATACCACAGTTTGCTCAGTGACTGCTAGCTGAAATCTGAATTAGTCAGAGCTACATTAGGAGTCCCTTTCCCTGAAAGCCTTTCGACAGGTGCTTGACACAGCTCCTCTTGCACATGGCTCCTGCTCACTGCTGCCACGGGTGGAATGACAGGGATTCTTCTGTAATCCGCTGAAGGTTTGACCTCTGAGGCTGCCCAGAGCCCTCCAGGCTTGGCGGAGGATGCTCATCCTGTGCAGGGCAGCGCTGCTCTGCACTTCCCAGTGTTCTGACAGAGCTACAGGATCGCTCTGCCAGTACATGATCCTACGCATGCTTACAGAGAGGAAGCTGGTTGGGGATTCCGCTTGTCATTTGCTTGTTTCTTTGTTATATCCCACCTTTCTACTGCGAGGGACCAAAGGCAGATCACGTATGTTGCTGCTCCTCTGTGAGGTAGGTCAGGAGGAGAGTCTGTGTCTGGCCCAAAGACACCCAGTGAGCTCCGTGTGCAAGTGCGGACTAGAACTCTTTAAAGTCCCAGTTTATGCCACATTGGCTCTCAGAAAAAGAAACATCCTGTACGCATAGGGCTGCAACTTTGATTAATATCTCACTCAACTAAAAGGACTGATTAACCACCAGAATAACAACTAATTCTAATCAGTGGGACTATGAGATAAGGTATGGCTGTTTTTGTATGAGGATATTCTGCCTCTCTTGTATTGAAATGGAGGGGAGGGTTTTGCATACATTCCCCCAGCTGTGTGAGAGCCACTTTGCTAAGGCATCACTCCACACAGCTGTGGTGTGTGTGTGTAAATGCCATGACCCTGCAGAGCTTTTCCCATTCAAAGAGCACACCATCAGGGAGGACCTAAGCAATCCACCCTACCTACCTGGCTGCAAGGTGCGTGCGCTTTCGAAGGGAAGCAACTCCCATACAACAGGGGGTGTGAGATTGGAGGTGGTCTAACTGTGAGTTTACTTTTGTTTACTGAAGTATAATACCCTTTCTTCCATGCCTCTAAAAGGCACTTATATGGAAGTTTTGATGGCACACCGAGTATTCAGTCAATTAATTAAATAGATGAATGGCAGATGAATTCCTCCATTGGCTGACAACCATAACTCTAATGGAACATTAATGGTGTCTCAAATGGTAACTCCAGCACTTCAGGAGAGATTTTAAGTTAAAGTTGTAAGCTAGCAGTCCTGTCATAACAAACAGAGAAAATATCTTCTTATATCTTGTCTCATAACACATTTTTAGAGCAGCAAATAACAAGCAATGTGCATTACACCACAAGGCAGAATTAAAATAGGATTGCTGAAGCATAGTGTATTTGTGCTTCAGAGGAATGAAATGTGGTGCATAGATTCCCATCTAACCAGCAGCCAGATGAAAATGTACAGATTAGTCTGCTTATGGTCCATGGGATTCTACTAATTTACCTTAAAATGAGTCTGACAGTACTGAACGCAAATCCTACTCTGTCTGTCGGTGAAGCAAAAGGTCAGAATAGTTGGGTGCAGCCAAATGGCACATAAAAGAAGCAAAGTTCTTTATCTTGTAAGTACAGCTTATGGAAGCAACTTCATTCTACTTTATTCCATTGCACATGGATATTTCTAGCGCGTAGCTGTTACCAAATGTGATATCACAGGAGTCAGAGGTAGACCTTTATCAAGTTTGTCAAGAGTGGTCCTAGGGTTCAGATGCCAGAATTGCCGAATCAGATGCAATGTAACAAGAAATAGCACAACTGTTCTACTTCCAGCACAACTCAATCTTCACTCATCGTGGTCATGATTGGAATGGATTTATTGAACGCCTTATAGACAATGGTTATGGGCCAAGCCAACTGTCAGTATTCTGACAATTTTAGTCCAAAATAGCAGGCTGCCACGAGCTTGCCTACCCCTGCTTTAGGTGCAGCAGGGAAAAAAAGGCAGCAAGTAAAAAATAGCAAACCAACATAGCCAAATAGCTCAGTAGGAACAGCAGCATCATATCATCAAATTCACTATAGATTACAAAAGGTAATTGACAGTAGGAACCATTTTTTAAAACCAGACCACAGGGCTGGGGCTGGGGCTACGAAATGCAGTTGGAAGAACAGGAAAGTCGCTGGCCAGGGTCAAGAAGTCAATACTGTAAACTTACCTTTCAGTCTTTTTTCATCCCTGTTCAGAAGTACTAGTTGCAAATATAAGTACATTGATTTGTATTAATGTATTGCTTGAGTTTGTTGGGTGACCATTTTATGCAAAACTTGATTAAGGAGAGGAATTAAAATGTACCAATGCCATGTCTATTGGCTATACTGCAGGAAGTCTGGGTAGATTTTTTTCCCCAGTGATTTGCTCAATCAGGTCATTCCTGTGCAAAAGTTCAGATTGCTCAAGAGCAGAAAAGATATAAGAAAGACTGTCTTTGCTACACTCAGAGCAGTTTGTCACAGTGTGCACTCACAAGAACCTGAAACACCAGAGAAACTGGAACACAGTGGTTACTGGAATATCAGAAGAGAATCCCAAACACAGGAATAAAAAGACAAAATTGATTGTTGTTGATACAAGAACAAGTGCTTGTACATTTGAAAAAGAGGGTTATTGACCATAGGATGCTCACTTCAGAGTCCGCAGAATTATATCTTCAGTGCCAAAGAGAAAACATGATGAAAATTAATAGTAGTTCAATAATATGCCAGTCCCTCCTGTCCTACATTTTACCTTTCATACTGAAATATATCTTTTCCCATTCAAATATCCCCATATTTGTACCTCAGAGCTTGGAGAGGTTTGAAGGCCTACTCCCTCTTTTGGGATCAGGAGTTTTTCAACACTTCCAACCAATTATTGTTAAAGTGTGTTTTCCTTAGCATTGTTAGTGTATTTTCTTTCAACTGAGCACAAATATTTATTTTATTTTCAATGTGTGCCTTAGGCTGTGCTTTTCAATGCTGTTGCTTGAAAGCATATTTCATTGAAAAGAATTCTTTTCTTCCAGTAGGTGAAATATGTAGCAGAAATATAATTTGAATTGCACAGAGTTAGTTGGATATAATCCACTGTAACCTAATTTTGTACATCCACCCTGTTGGGAGATGGTCCATCTGCCCAGAGGGTGGGCCTTCAACCTGTCCTAGATGGGGTTGCACTCCCCCTGAAGTACACAATTCATAGCTTGGGGGTGTTCCTGGACTTAAAACTATTACCTGAGTCTCAGGTAGGCTTGGTGGCCAGGAGCGCCTTCTTTCAGCTGCGTTTAATTTACCAACTGGAGCCCTACCTGGACAGGCAGAGCCTAGCCGCAGTCACCCATGCTCTGGTAACCTCCCAAATTGACTATTCTAATGCACTCTACATGGGACTGCCCTTGAAGATAGTCCAGAAACTTCAACTGGGACAGAATAGGAATCTGAAGAAAAAGCAGTGATTAATAGAAGCCAGCATGGTTTTATCAAAAATAAATCCTGTCAGACTAAATTAAACTCATTTTTGACTGGGTAACCTCCCAAATGGACAAAGGAAGCACTGTGGACATAACCTACCTAGACTTTGGCAAAGCTTCCAACATAGTACCACACAACATTCTGATGAGCAAATTAGCAAAAACTAGAATAGATGGAAAAACTATTAGGTAGATCCAAAATTGGCTGGTAAATCAGACACAAAGAGTGCTCATCAATGACACCTTCTCAAATTGGATGGAGGAAACTAGTGGGGTGCCTCAGGGTTCAGTACTGGGCCCAGTGCTCGACATCGTTATTAATGATTTGGATGAAGTAGTACAAGGAAAGATAATCAGATTTGCATATGATACAAAACTGGGCAGAATAGCAAACACCCTAGAAGTCAGAATGAAGATCCAGTGCAATCTTGGTAACCTTGAACAAAGGGCTGAAAACAACAGAATGAGATTCAATAAGGACAAGTGCCAAGTCCTAGGAAAAAGAAACCAAAAGCATCGATACAAGATGGGGAATGCGTGGCTCAACAGAACTGAAAAAGAAAAATTTCAGAGTAGTTGTGGACAATAGGCTAAACATGAGCCAACAATGCAATGCAGCCACCAAAAGGGCAAATGCTATTTTGGGATGTATTAACAGGAGTATTACTTTCAAATCATGAAAAGTGGTAGTTCCTCTATACCAGGGGTCTCAAACTCAACTTACCTGGGGGCAGTCTGGGTGAGGCTGGGCCGCATCAAGTATTCCACCACCGCGCTGGTGGTGGGCTGCTCATCCCGCGTCGCTCCCGGAGGCCGGCCCAGGAGCCGGTGGTGCTTTGAAGGCCACAGGACCCCTCCCCCATGCCCTGCCCATCCTGGAAACTGGCCTGCGGGCTGCGAGTTTGAGACCCCTGCTCTATACTACTCACTGGTCAGACCTTACCTTACCTGGAATACTGTGTCCAGTTCTGGGCACCAAGATTTAAGAAAGATGCAGGCAAATTAGAAAGGGTCCAGTGGAGGGCAACAAAAATGATCCAGGGTTTGGAAACACTGCCCTATGAGGAGAGAACTGAGAATGTTCAGCCTTGAGAAGAAAAGACTGAGGGGGGACATGGTATCACTCAATAAGTACCCCAAAGGCTGTCACAAAGAGGAAGGTCAGGATCTCTTCTTGCTGATGCCAGAGTGTGGGACACAGAATAATCAATTCAAGCTGCGACAATCGAAATTCATGCTGGACATCAGGAAAAGCTTCCTCACTGTCAGAGCAATGTGAAAGTGGAACCAGCTGCCTAGAGAGGTGGTGGCTCTCCCACACTAGAGACATTCAAAAAGAAACTGGACAACCACCTGAATGGGTGATGTAACATGGTGTCCTGCAACAGCAGGGGGTTGGACTTGATGGCCTTCATGGCCCCTTCCAGCTCTTCTATCCTATGATTCTATGAATAGGGCAAATTGACTGCTGGCACAAACAGATTCACATTCCCATATCACCCCAATAGGATTTTAGTTGCACTGGTTACCATTTGAATTCCGGACCAAATAGAAGGTGCTGGTTTTAGCATATAAAGCCCTAAATGGCTTGAGGCCAGGGCACCTGAAGGACCTCCTGTTCCCACATGTACCAACCCAGTCCCTAAGCTCAGGTGAGGAGGCCCTTTTGAGAGAGCCATCCTTTGAGGAGGTACTCAGCCTACTCAGTGGCTGTGCCCCATTTATGGAATGGCTTTCCGAGAGCAATTTGCCCGGTGCCATCATTACAAACTTTTCAGCACCAGGCAAAAACAATCCTATTCTCCAAAAATTTTAATAACTGATTTTAAAAACGTGATTTATATTGTGTGATTTTAATACTATTGTTTTGATCTATTTATATCTGATCCTTCAGTGTTCTTTGTTGATTGCTATGTGTTTTTTTATCAGAAGTTGTTTTCATTTTACTTTTGTAATCTGCTTAGAGAGTCCTTGGACTGATTTAATTTAAATTTAAGAAATAAATGATATGCCATTAAGACACAGCAGAAGTGGTACAAAGCCATTGCTTTTCTGCTCTGTCCCTCACTGGACACTTCAGGATGGAAGCAAAGCTCTTTCCATCAGCATTCTGCAACGTTCATCACCAGCACACAGCCATGAGCTGTCCTCTCCAACTCCATTTTCTGATGTGGTACAATGCTACAGAATATCCATAAACATTATCCTGTGGGAGATAAGACAGTCATACAGTGTTCACAGTCAAAGGAAGAGAAGAGACAGTTTGGCTGGGGAAGCAAATCCTACAGGAGTAGAGTATAATATTGTACAATGATCTAAAATAATTCTTATTTTCATTTCCAGTAATCAGTATGGATGCTAGAAATCCTCCCTTGCCTGCCAAATTTATCCCTGGATTTGCAGGTTCTATATTACCAGAAAAAATTATCAGATGGAATCATAACAATGAAACCAGGGATTATTCCTGAGTTGTATTTCTGGAATGTGTACACTGAAAAGAAGTTTAAAATCATAAAAATAAACTGAAACCAACCAAGCAGTTATTTTTAGAAGAGTTGTGAATGACAACACCTTTTTGTGTGCATGTTTATTTGGAAAGGTTGTGATGGGTGATGGTCTTGTGTTGCATTGTTGTATCCATGTGCTCCTGCTGGGAGGCTGCATGTGTGCATGTTTGTGTTATTAGACCAAATCTATTATTATTTTATTTCATTGCTGTTTTATTGATTCATGTGTTGCTTATAATGAATTGTAAAAGCCTGCTAATAAATAGCCTTTTAGAGATATCCCTAAATCTCAGGGGAATTAAACTCCTATGCAAAATCTATGAACAGTGTTCAGAAACTCACCTTTTGGGGCAGAAGTTGGCCCGAGTGGGGCCAAAGGCTGAAGGGAATCACAGAATAAAAAGCAGAGCAATGGAAGCTTGCTCATTTTTTGTACTGAAACAATGGAAAGAGTTCTTACAGTGGCTGCAGGTATGAGGGCAATGGGAAAGGAAAATGACCTAAAGAATGGCATTATGTTAAAACATGCAGTGCATGTAATCTCCAAGCATCCACTTTCCTCCTTCATGCCCCAGCTGACAAAAGCAACGAGGAAAAGAAACTATTCTAGCCCGAATGGTTGCAGAAGGAAGGGGCGTTTCCTGTCCGAGGATCTCCAGAGTCTTGTTCTTCTTTCGATGTGCCAGTTCAAATTCTATTGCCACGGGCCCTCTGCAGCCCAGTGTCTGGCCTTCCATCCTGAGCTTTGAGGCGATTGCTAATAATCTGTGCTTGGTGTTGGCACTGCTGTGCATCTCAGCTCTGCTCCCTTCCTCCCCCTCACAAACCGAGCCTCCACCCCCACCACACACACCCTGAAAGAGCACCCTAAAAGGAACAATGTGGAGTGTAGAGAGGACGGAAGAGCAAACGCTCACCTCCAATGTAATTTATGTTGCATCTCTCTGATGTGCCAACGTTCTTGGGGAATGATTTCTGCTGCTATAAAATACCCATTTGCGTACTTCTCGTTGCTTTTGATGACGATTTTGCTTCCGGGTATCCTAGACACAGCCGTTGCTAAGCAGCCAGGCTTTCATCTTCCCAATCGCTATGCAGCTGGTCAAGTACATGCACCCCAGTGATGCCCTCCCGGGAGTTCGTGTGACCTCTTAACAGCACCGTTTGCAAAAGCCCCCAAAGCTGCACCCTACCTGTCACAGCAGCGCATGCAAATTGGTGGTTAACATGTAGTAATTAATTCCATGCACGCACACCATCTCTTGCACAGAAATGCAATGCCATGGAGGTGGAAGGAGACTGACAAACTGTCAGAAAGAATAGCATTATCGCTGCCAGGAATGGAAAGGACAGAGAAAAGGAGACTGAAGCGCTGGAAGAAAGTACAGCTCCAAGGGATGGAGACAAAGAATTGTTTATGGTTCTTTGACCCTTCTGCTAAACAAACACAGCTCCATGTTGACATTCCTTGGCTTAGCTTGACATTTAGGAATTAGCCAGTCCTGCATCTCCTCTACCTCTTCAGCAGCACATTTTGCCGCTGTCAGAGTAACCAAATAAAATCAGGTGCCTGGGCTCTGAATCCAAGGAACGGAAAAATCCACCTACTCCAGCTCCTTGTATCCCTTCCCAGTTCCAGTCTGCTCCATTTCAACATTCACATGTATCTTTTTAATTTAAAAAATCCTGTGAAAACCTATAGTTTAAATATGCATTGAATCATAGCTGAATGTGAATTCTCTTTCAAAACAGTTACTTTGATGTTTTTACGTGCCTGAGAACTCCACAGCAACATGTACAGCCATACCAGATCTGGTGGACAGTTACATTTCAATCTGGATTAGAGTCCAGATTTCATCTAGGAATTCAGCAAGATCATATGCCTCAAGCATCTCTAGGTCACACACAAGTGGGCCCAAGAAGCAGAATTTGGCAAGGCTGAGCAGAGGAAGGTGATGCAGCTGGTTGGTTTCCGCTGTTCTCCTCTATGTTTCTCTCCATTTCTTTCCTCTAAGGAGAAAAATGAACAGAAAGCAGTTTGGGCTGCAGAACAAAGGAAAGCAATTCCTGTCCCTCATGCCAGATACTGGCATCAGTAGGGCAGAGTTAGCTCCTACTCCAGTAGTACCCCAAGAACATCCAGTAGTACAGCAAAAACATCCTTTTTGCTGTAGAAGTGATGGGCTGCCATGCATTCTTATAAGGAAAAGCTAAGTACTAAAAGAAAAAGCTGTAAATATACCCCCCACCCATGAGACTGGATGGCCTAGCCTTCAAAAAAGGTCTAGGATATTTCCATAAGCATAGTATACAATCCTATTCCCCAGTAGAAAGTGCCAAAATAGGACACGGCTCATGGAGTCACTCAACAAGCAAAAGAAATTGCAACTCTAAGAAAAAAAAAAATTAACCATGTATCTCCCCTGTCTCTCAGTTTCATTCCTAACACGTATACCAACCTTGGTTTAGCCTTGACTTCTTCCACCCATTGGACAACTGAATGATCAGAATAGTAGAAAGATAACATCCATATTTTTGCAACCTGAGCAGTGGGAAATGGTTACAGTGAAAGCCTTTCCTCACAGATACAACTTCTGCCGGCAATGCATACCAAAGTCTTTCTCAAACTGCATTCTGCAGAATTTTCTGGAATTCCTCAAAAATTATCTGGGGTTTCTTAATGAGAAGATCAGTAATGGCAGACAGATTTCCTGACAAGACTGCTTGTATTCACTTTTTTTTTCTGCAATGAGGAGTCAAAGAGAATAATGGGTATGTTTCTACATGGAAGCAGTGAGGCCCAACAGGCTGGCACTGTGACCTGCATGACTTGTGTGTGCGCCTTATGGCACAATATAATGCAAGTAAGTGCCACAGAGTCCAATGTTTTTTCTTGCAGGAAAATGGATATAGGATCACAGCTGTACTACAGTGCCCCACAGTCCTCCGTAGCAGCCAGGGTTCAATGAAAGATATGCAGGAGTTCCTCTGCAGATAAGTCCATCTGAAGACAATTCCTGAAATGAGGATGCGTGAAAGCCAGTGACCAAAAAGGCACATGTTCTCCCACCCTAGATCACAAAGTGGGAAGCGCATGTTAGAAGAAACTACAACAAGGCTTATGATGCCTTAGAGGCCTGGGGAAAGCCACGAAAAGAAAGCTGCTTGGCAAGAGCAGTGATTGCCACTATTACCAAGTGACTAGCCAGAGAACATGGCCTTACCGCTGCCTCAGTTTGGCATGACTGTCAGTGGTGCTCCAGCTCTTTCCAACTTCTGCCCAGTTGATTGGCACTCCCTGCTCATACCTTAGAATAAGGCTTTCAGGCATGAGCAGGAGGGGACCATCAGCTGCATTGCAATCAGCCGGGTGGGTCATCCTCAGGAATGGGACAATACTGCTGAGCCCCCAGTTCACCCTTCTGGCTCCTCACTGGGCAGCTTACTCCCAGGAAGGAGCCAGAAGCCTGCCATGAGTTTAGCAGAGCTGCTCTGAGAATGGGGCAGTGCTACCAAACCCAAGTCCCCCCTTCCAACTTCTAGCTGAGTGGCAGGGCTGCCACTGAAAGGAGATCATGGCTGTCAAAGAGAGGAGTCTCATTCCTCCCTGTGGTGTCCTCTGAGATTGCCACCCGGAGGAAGAAGAGGGGAGGAGGAGGAAGCACAACACATTACAAAGAACCTGGTCATCCTTTGGGTTCATCATAGCCATTTGGTACTTAATGGCAACCCAGTGTGCTGATTTACCAAGATGGGTTGCTACTGCTTGCAACACACCCATATGTCATAAGCCAGTGCCTTTCTCCCCCACCCGCCCCCTTTTCCCTTCCCAGCAGATCACAACAAGAGTTGTTAGCAAGAGGCATACATCAGAGCAAGACCTTCTGATTGTGAAATTAGTTCTTGCCCATACAGGATTTGATTCCAAACTAAATTCCCCTCCTCCCTTTTCCACCAAATAGAGCTGACTCCACCCTCAGGGAGGTTTGCACTGCTTGTGAGCCAGCTGACAGGAACACTGGGTGTTGCTTAATTGGTCCATTTGTTTGATGTGACATCAACCCACTTGACTGATAAAAGTCATACCCTTTCCCCTTTGCTATTCCCTGTCTTCCCACAGACCATACACAGTCTGGTTCTTGCCAGCCAATAGGCTTCTCTTGCAGCTCATTGACCTTGGTAATTCAGCCAAGCATTCTGACCCAGCCTCTTCTTCCAATCCAGATTCTGAATCTGAAACCTCCACCTGGGAATGCTGTATTTTGGGAGAAACAAACGCAGTCCTCACACACCAGCCACTTGTCAGGGTAAGAAGTAGGAGCAGCTAACCTTTAAGGATATTGATCAAAAAGGGTAGGAGGAGGGAAACAATCTGTCTTTATACATCCTCAGTTTTGTTTGACAAAGCTAAAAGTGAGAGTCCAAAGTATGACTTGAGGAATACATCCTTGAGAAATACTAATTATACTTAGAAAAAATCACTTTTTGGCACTGAGGGCATCTCTTGCATTTCAAAAGCTAGGTCTGAAATCTAATCAAAAGCTGCCTTAAAAATAACTGCGCTGTCAACTTGAGTCAGTCATTGGGCCTCAGAGATCTCTGATACCACACAGCATTTCTCTGCAAGGAAAGTTTCCAGCACATTGTCATTTTGGATTACAGACCTGCTACACAGATCCAACATCACAGTGAAGCCACTTGTGCCACAGAGTCCTACCAATTGTATATATGAGGGACATCAATGGAAGAAGACCAGTTTACTCATGTGAAACACTTTCTCCAATTGCAGGAAATATAGGAGGTATGAACTTTACTTAATTTGGACTAATTCCACTGTGAAGGAGGGAAACATTGCACCTTTCCTTAAAGAACAAATGCTGCTTTTCTTCCTTAAATTACCGTGGTGCTCCAACCTTCAGGTGTACATCAGGTCTGGCATCAAGCAGCAGAATGCCGGGAAGCTGCTGTTGCCAACTGGCAGCATTGCCTGCTTTACCTCCACCAGGACTGACTCTCCTGCCCCCAGCCGTGGGCTCATCCAGCAGCAAAGACTGTCTGGGAGCTTCTGACTATTGTGATTCAGGAAGGGAACTGTCATCACACCAAGGAACTTCTTATTCTCAGATGTAATGGTGGATCAGAGCCAAAAAGCTCTCATGACCACCATGTGCCAGAAATTAGAAAAGTCTACAACCAATTCCTACAAGTGAGCATAATGCCAGTAACTATAATGAATCTCAGTAACATTTTGAGGACTGAATGTCTAAGATCTTAAACTGGAGATAGACCCCAAACAAAAGCTTGCAGCCCCTAACCTCTGGAGCCCAGTAAAAAGAAAGCCCCTTTCTGTAGACAATCCCAAAGAAAATGATCTATAGTTGCAGGCACTAAACAAGCCTCATAAAGAGCAGAATCAGATCTGCCAAAACCAATGTGTATTTTTCCAATGGAAAAAAGTGATTTTATTTAGTGCCTATTTTTCTCAGTTAAAAAAAAATATTTTATTTTATTTTAATTTTCACTGTTTTCCTGACAAAACCGTCCACTTCCTCTATTAGTTTATTTGTGCAACTGCACTTTTTCAAATGCAAATTCAATTCCAAGAAATTGCCACCATTTTCCAAGAATTGTGTTGATGCTCATGCTCATGTTTTGGTCTGTGACTGGGGCATGTTCACATGATTTGAGAACAAGAAGTAAATTATCGTACATCCCTACTTGAATAGAGGCATGGTTGGGGGAGTGAATGAGCCCTGTAGCATCCTCAGGATCACGTTGACCTCAGATGGGTTGCATATCGACCATGCTTTGCCTCATGCTTTATGGCCAGATAGTTCAGTTTGCTCCAAGCCAATATGAGGAAATTCAGAAGATGTTTGGTCATAACTATTTGAGTGTGCCTTGGCTGATTTGGTTGAGATTTACTCCATAACTGTTCTCACATTTTTAGAACAGCATGGTTGTTACCCTGGAGATAGATGTACAACGAATTCAGTTCTTATTTCAGTGCGAACTTATCAATGTGCTCTTCCCAAAACTCAGCATGAACCAGAGGGCAGTTGGTTGCTTAAATCCATAAATTTCTAAAGTGCTTCCTAAAAGGTATTCCAAAATGCATACATTTGTTTCTGTTAACCACCCAAAGAGCTTCAACTATTGAGAGGTATAAAACTGAAATAAATGTTTAAAAAAAAACTTAAATTGAACATAAAACTGGATATTTTTCCCAGAAGTGTGCATACTTGAAAATAATTTGAAAGTTATATGCATTTGAATAATGTGTATATCCATTTCAAAATATACATAGAAAAAACTGTGTGTGACAATGTATTGGTTTTAATGCAAATGAAAAATGAACAAAAATTCCACCCAATGTGAGATTAAGGCGAAATATAAAATGCTTAAAAATATGGAGCTTCACCAATTTACTCATTCCTACCAGCTGTCAAATTTTGAATCCATCCAATGCCATTTTAGAAATATAGGAATGTATTAAGGCCTCTCCAAAACTCATTACAAGTCCACACTTAGAACATACGTTTTATTAAAAAAGAAAAAAAGTATTCCTGCCATTTCCCATTCAATCAGAATCTATGAAGGAAACCTGCACTTGGCATTGCCACTTCCACAACATCAGAAAGATTATCTCCAAAAACTGTCTCATAGAATCATAGAATACTAGAGTTGAAGGGGCCATGAAGGCCATCGGGTCCAACCTCCTGCTGTTGCAGGACACCAAGTTATACCATCCCACTCAGAGGGCTGTCCAGTCTCTTTTTGAATGTCTCGAGTGTGGGAGAGCCCAACACCTCTCTACATAGGCAGCTGGTTGCACTTTCACGTTGCTCTGACAGTGAGGAAGTTTTTCCTGATGTCCAGCATGAATTTCGATTGTCGCAGCTTGAATTGATTATTCTGTGTCCTACACTCAGGCATCAGCAAGAAGAGATCTTGACCTTCCTCTTTGTGATGGCCTTTGAGGTTCTTATAGAGGATACCATGTCCCCCCTCAGTCTTCTCTTCTCAAGGCTGGACATGCCCAGTTCTCTCAGTCTCTCCTCATAGGGCAGTGTTTCCAAACCCTGGATCATTTTTGTTGCCCTCCACTGGACTTTTTCTAATTTACCTACATCTTTCTTAAATCTTGGTACCCAGAACTGGACACAATATTCCAGGTGAGGTCTATAGAGGAACTACTACTTCTCATGATTTGGAAGTAATACTTCTGCTAATGCATCCCAAAATAGCATTTGCCCTTTTGGCAGCTGAATCACATTGTTGGCTCATATTTAGCCTATTGTCCACAACTATTCTGAGATCTTTTTCTTTTTCAGTGCTATTGAGCCAGTGTTCCTCATCTTGTACCAATCAAGACTTTGGTTTCTTTTTCCTAGCTGGAGGACTTGGCACATGTCCTTATTGAACCTCATTCTGTTGCTTTATCAAGATCACACTGGATCTTCATTCTGACTTCTAGGTGTTTGCTATTCCACCCAGTTTTGTATCATCTGCAAATCTGATTATCCATCCTTGCACTTTCTCATATAAATCATTAATAAAGTTGTTGAAGAGCACTGGGCCCAGGACTGAACCCTGTGGCACCCCACTAGTTACCTCCATCCAATTTGAAAGGTGTCATTCACTGCTGTAGTCGAGTTGGCTTCAACGAAGAAGCCATGCTCCAGTTCTTGGACTAGTTAAGGACATCTAGAGCTGTGGGGTATTTCCAAATGTGCAATATGGGAAGTAAAAAACAGTCCCCTTGGATATGTGTCTCAGGAGGAAAGCAGGGGTCATGAGTGGTGGCCAGATGGTTCAGACATGATGAATGGTCAGCTTCTTCCATTACAACTTAAAAACCCATAGGAACAGCAAAGAGAATGATAGGAAATGAAGCAGCCAATGAATCTGCAAAATTACAGAGATGCAGTCAAGAAGCCATGACTTCAGCATTCTTCTGTCTCATCCCTTGCCTCAGTGCCTGATCTTTGGCCTGCTCTCTGCTTTGGCTTATCGAACTGCACCTCACCTGCTCCACTATCTACTCCCGGTTTTGACTTAGGCCTGTTTTGGATTATGATCTGGATCTGTCACTGGACTGCTTCACCTTAGTTCCAGTTGCACAGGTAGGTCCTGGTGCATCTCTCCAATACCCTGCTGCCCATGCTCTAGACCTTTACAAATAGCTCTTCTTGTCTTGTACTGTCTTTTCCTCCAGAAGAAGTGCAGAAGTCCTAATCCAGATTGGTACCATGCCAGTGGAGAGGTGTTGCTGTTCAGCTGTTCAGTCGTGTCCAACTACAAACGATCCTATGGGCCAAATCTTGCCACACTTTCTGATCCCATGCCACCTCTTTCAGCTGAACTATGGCCCGCATCCACCTTGAGGGAGTCTTTAGTGACCTGGTTTTCTGTCGCCACTGAGCATTCCAAGAAATATATTCCAGTGAAGAATAGGGGACATTAAGCCGTCCTCCCACTGAGGTTCTGATCCAAATTGGGGTGAGAGTAGACCTGCAATCTATAGCAAGAAACAGTGATCCATTAAAGCCAACAGATTGCTTTTGGGCAAGAAAGAACCATGGGGACAATGTTTCCATAAGATCATCTATTGTGGATCAATCAAAGTTGCAACAATAATTAATAATTGTTTAATTATTAGAATTACCAGTCTAAAAGCATGAGTAACTTGATTTAAGTCAATGATGTATGGTGCTGGGGGGTCGGAGGTTATGGAATACCAAATTTAAATCAATTTTAAAAATTAGTTTTATTGGAATCAATCCACCCAGAATTGCACCATATGGACATTTATTGTTCTTGTTCTTCATCAACAAAAAACTAGATTTAGTCATATTTGGGGTTGTTTTTGACCAAGGAGGAAAGAGCCTCAAGCAAGAAAAATGCCATGTATGATAGTCTTTGTTCTGGCCGGAATTTTCCCCCAGGAGGTTTCACTCAGCGTAAGCATAGTTTTCAGCTATCAGCTGGTACAGGTAATTTCAGATTTAATCCTTCCTGAGGCTCTGCAGAACAAGGAAATCTGCATGACAATGCTTGGCTCTTTGACCTTTTCTCTGGATAATAATAGTTTGGCCTACAAACCTTAAAAAAAGCATAGTAAAGATTTCCCTGAATTGATCTTATTTCTGTTAGCTGAAGAATCTTAGCTTTACAAAATGACCAAGCTGATCTGCGTTGGGCCTTCTTTTGTTCCTTTGGTTGGGGCCGATTGCTTGGGCTATAAAAGTCCCCGTAGAGCTATTCCTATGGAGATTTGGGGGTGTTTGGGGGGCTTTAGCGTGCTTTGGTTTATACAATCAAAACTAAAAGGCAGGAGACTGAAGTCTGTGGATATTTTAGATTAAGCACTTTGTGACAATATCCTAGAAAGACAAGCCTGTAAATTACAGTATAGAATGTGCATTTGGAGGGTGCCAATTACCCCACAAGGTGTGATGAAGGCAGAGTGTGGGATGAACCCGCGCTTAAGCCATTCCTCGCTTCCCACCCAGCACCAACTTTGAAACAGTCCCGCATTCAGCCAGATGAAAATGAACTGGGCATGCCAGACCAATTGGCTTAAATCCAAGGAGCATTGGGCCTGCCCAAACCAATCGCTTCCAGCCTGGCTGTTCCTCATCGTTCAAAACATGATGGGCTTATGCACTCACAGACCTAATGAATTATTTATTTATTTATTTAGAATTTTTGTATCCCATCCCATCGCAAGAGCCTCGGGATGGTTTACATACAATACAATAAATACACAATAAATACAAATAGTGCAAATTAAAATCCAGATTGACCCTGGCTCTAATTTAAAAACCTATAGGTGATATAAAAGATTGTTAAAAATTGTTTAAATAAAAAGGTCTTAGCCTGCCGCGGAAAAACAAATAACGATGGCACCAGGTGGACCTCTCTAGGGAGCACATTCCGTATGTGGGGCGCCACTGCAGAGAAAGCCCTCCTCCGGGTCCTTAGCCTCCTAATGTCTTTCATGGAAGGCTCCCGGAGGAAGGTCTCTGCTGCTGATCTCAGGGGGCAGGAGGGCAAATATGGAAGAAGGCGTTACTTTAGGTATCCAGGTCCCAAGCCATTAAGGGCTTTATAGGTGATGCCCAGCACCTTGAACTGAGCCCGGACTTCAATGGGGAGTCAGTGAAGCTGGTAGAGGACAGGGGTTATGCGAGAATAATGCCCAGTCCCCGTCAGCAACCTGGCTGCTCTATTTTGCACCATCTGAAGCATCCGGACTGTCAAGGGCAGCCCCACATAGAGCGCATTACAGAAATCCAATCGGGAAGTAACCAATGCATGTGTCACTGTCGCCAGGCAGTCGTCGTGAATGACTTGACTAGCTCCATGTCTTTGAAAGCAGGTATGAAAGTTCTGTCTAGACATCATGTGTCAATCAAGGGCTGTCTTTGGATCTCTGCAGCAGGGAACAGCTGGTGGACATCACTATCACCCACACTGCATGCCATGAAAGTTGGGACTGTCTCTGCATGGAGGCTTGCATGGAAGGCAGGCTGAGGGCGACTGCCAGCACCCTGGCTGCAGAGGGACGGCCATGCTGCATCTGGCTCTGCCTCCAGCCTGCAATTAAAATGAGCTCCCACCCTGTACAGGGCCTGGCACTTGCCTCCCAGCCATTTCCTCAGCCCTGACACCTTGGCATTTTATCTGTGTGGGTTTATTTACCCCTGCAATTCACCACAAAGCAGCTACACAACATGAATGTCTATATTAAGACTTCTGGGTGTTCAGGAAATTAAGTAACTCTTACTAGCTTCCACAAGCACAAAAGACATGTTAAGTAGTAAGCTTTTTTTTTTTTTTTTTTTTTTTTTTTTGTGGAGGGTGTCCTGAACAGAAACCTACATAGTGGCTCTTATGGGAAACTAGAAAATATAACAGTTGACTCCCTCCCTTGTTCGCAGTTGGATTCAATGTTGGTAGAGAATTTAAGAAAAGTGAAAAGAAGATAGCATCTTCTGCTGGGTTGCTTTTTATTTTTTCTCTAATCACTCTCAATCCAAAGGAAAATTCTTTGTCAAAATATTATGAAATACATATTAACAGAACCTGCTCAAAGTTTGACATTTGGCAAGATGTAAGGGAAAAGACTGGCATATGAAGGTAGAACATGACATACAGACATTCTCTCTCAAATGTTGCAGGAAAGTTTTGGAATGTTCCTGTGGAAGAATTCATGTCCTTCTCCAGAATATGGAAACTGCAGTTCCCTTCCACCCCAGAGTTTTATGAGTGACACACCACAGACATTGGCTGGCTTCACACAATACTACAAGCAACCCTGCATTGTTAGCATGGTTTGAAGTTTTTTTGTTTTTTTTTTAATCATGCTGTACGAAAGAGACAATCAAGTCATTTCTATTTTATTATGGTGTGAGGGCCGGGTGGTGGGCAGCAGCAAGGAGGGGCAGAATGCCGGGTCCAGGGTGGGAGCTCAAGCTGAGTCCAGAGCTCACTATGGGCCAGAGGCTTGGGGCAAGTCAGCAGGAGCAGGTGAAAGGCACGGATGGAAGCAGTCCAAGTTTGGCAGAGAGAGAGACTGAGAGAAAGAGAGAGTCAGAACACAGTTCCAAAGTTCAAATGCCCTGGATCCAGCATTCTGCCCTTCCTCACTGCTGCCCACCGCCCGGCTCTCTCACAGCTCTTCCTAACTGGTTCATACACAGAGGCTGAATGGCTGCAGTGGCTTCTGCTGATGCTGGACTGGCACTGTCAGAGTTGCATACCAGGACTGTGGAAAACAAAAGAAAACAAAGAAAGCCATGGGTTCAAAGCCATGGGTTTCTTTGGGTTCAAAGAAAACAAAAAGCCATGGTGGTACAGAGAAACCATAGAACAGACCATTCCTTGTGGCTTCTAAAGTCCAAATTTACTATGGTGAAATGCAGGGACCAGATTCAGACAATTCAACAGTCTTACAATGCTAAAAGGCCACCAGGGTTTGTTGTATCATCTAAACACAGCCATTGGGAGGTTTGCACAACATGAGAAGGGATGGTGGAATCTTACTGTTGTGGGCCCTTTGCACTGCCTGAACCCATTCCCGCAATTCCCGCATGGTAGGATTAGTTTTCAGAGAGAACTACAGAAAGAATCCACCATCCATTCTAAGGTTTCCATGCTTCACTGCAACTTCTCTGGTCATCCTGCTGTAGCCCATAGGCAAGAATGGGGAATGGACTGAGACTTTGCTCATGGCGACCGCTGGGACATGTGGTATGGCAGGGAGGATGGAGAAGGGAGTGCTGCCTGGGAAACAAGATGGTTATCGGACTGCTAAATTCAGGCAAAGCTCTGCACCTGTGGAAACAACACAGGAATGTTTGCTGTGTTGTATGAATCCAGCCAGGGAGTATTCTTTGGCCACTGAATATGCTCAGTCCTCACTGGCCTGTTTGAGGAACCCCCTCACCTTTTGTTTGCTTGTTTGTTTGTTTTTGTACTTATGCACACCTTGGGGTTCCTCCCAGCCTGCTCACAGGGCCCTCTTGAGCGCAGATGGTAGCGTTTGGGCTAAATAATGAACAATAACTAACAAAGCTAGTTACTCTCTGATTATAGGACTACAGTCCCTAGCATAAAAAAGGCAAAAAGGTAACGGTTTCCCCTTAACGTTAAGTCCAGTCATGTCTAGGGGCGGTGCTCATCTCCGTTTCATAGCCAAGGGAGCCAGCGTTTGTCCGCAGACAGTCTCCATGGTCATGTGGCCGGCATGACTAAACACCAAAGTGCACGGAACGCTGTTACCTGCCCACCGGAGTGGTACCTTTTTATCTACTTGCATTTTTTGCATGCTTTCGAGCTGCAAGGTTGGCAGGAGCTGGAATGGAGCAACTGGAACTCACCCCGTTGAGCAGATTTGAACCGGTGACCTTTCAATCAACCAGCCCAGCAGCACAGCAGTTTAAACCACTGCGCCACCTGCATCCCTAACAGTCCCTAGCACAGAAGACATTTTTTTTCTTCTTTGCTTCACTTCTCCTCTCTTCTTTCTGGAAAAAGCATCAAGAAGTTAGCTGGACAGCCTCCGTAGCCAAAAACCCAGTTCACATTTCCACTGAACTATGCACTACACTTCCATGTATTTTGGCCACACAGTGCAGCAAAACAACAATGAGATTAGCCACAAAGAGACAGTTTTACATTATTATTATCATTATTAAATGTCTATACTGCCACTTAGCCATAAAAGACTCTCAGGGAGGTTTACAAATAACATTAATGAAAAATACAGGATACAATAAAATACAATATAAACAGGGGTACAAGAGTTCAAAAAAAGCTACATGAGGCAATAAACACAACAATTTACATAATTTATAAAATTTCTAAGCAATAACAGTAATACACTGAATTAAAATTAAGACAATTTATTATCATGTAGCCTATAACTACAAACCACCAACCCCACCGGCCAATGGCCAGAATCTCTCAACACAATGCGCTCAACAGAATACACACAGAATACACAATAAATGGTATAACTTATCAACAACCTTATAAGCCATCATAAAGCAAAATGTATACGAATGTTACAGTACATGTACATTCAATAATTCAAAAGCACACACACTCCTAAGCAATCAAATGAAAATAATGTGAATATGAGTTCTGATGAAAAGCTCTGGATGCCAAATAAATCCGAAAATCCAGGGATGGGTCAAGAGTCCAACCCAAACACAATACAAGAATCAAAAGAGTTAGAAGTGCTTAACAATGATGATTAGTTATGACCTATGACAATTAGGTACTGTTTTGAACTGCTTTAATAATCCTGCCCAACAGTTTACAATCAAATAAACACAGGAAAAATGAGAGAGGGAGTTGAGGATATGACTAATAACCAAGTACATTAACACCTACTGAGGTGGCCTTTCTCCCAGCTTTGGTCTTAAGCCCAAGAATGCTCTAATGAACAGGTTTTGATTACACTAAAGTGCAAACAATCAAAGCTGGCTTTAGGTTACAGAGTAGGCTTTTTACAGAACCAATAAAACAAACAAGTGATATTACTTTCTATTATTGCAATATGTCCAAGTGGAAAGTTGATTTCAGACTAACTAGAATTCACCAACCTCCTCCCCTCCCCAGTAACCGAAATCCCTCAAATGAAACCTTCAGGGTGGTTCCTGATTTCTCAGAGGCAAAATCTCACTTCTTGTTCCTGATCTACCCTTCCTAATTGACATGCACTCTCAGGTCTGTTACTCTTATTTCCTCCTCCTGCACCTCTTCAGTAAAAGCTCTGATTGCTTATGATTTCAGGAGCAGCTTGCCTCTTCTCCCGTATTTCTATTCCTTCTGTCCATAGCTCTTCATTCTCTATGTCCCCCTCCCACTTTCATCTGAATTAGCCTCTGTTCCCATATATTTTTGATGTTCCTCATTAGAACATTTGGTTTCAAGATGTTTCTTGAAGGATGGGAGAGACTGAATGACTGGATCTTGAAACATTCAGACGGAGATAATCATCTGTGCTTTAGAGGTGGATAATGGAATCAGTGAAGCCTGGCCTTCATTGCAGAGCTCCTCCAAGCTGAAACTCAAAGCTGATCTGCTTTGTCCCGGCCCCTGAATGCAACCTCTGTTGTTGCTCAAAGGTAAGATTGTGCATTTTGCACCGTGGTTTCAAAGCACTCCTTCCCAGTGTGTGCTGTTCTTCGGTAACTAACGTGCATTTTGAAGAACACAGTTCTCTGTCCAACACAGGTTGTGAATTTGATGAGAAGAATAAGGTAATGCATGTTGGGGGGAAAATCCCAACTTCAAGTACAGGCTGATGGGACCTGAGTTAGCAGTGAATGGCCAAAGAAGGGATCTTGAGGCTGTGGTGGGAAACTTGACGGAAATGTCAGCCCTGTGTGCACCTGCTGTGAAAAAGGCTAATGCCATGTTAGGCACGATGTGGAAAGGAATTCAGAATCAGACTGCCAAGACTGTATTCCTCTTATACAAAAATCTTTGGTACAACCGCACTTAGAAGATCATGTACAGTTCTGGTCACCACATCTGGAAAAGGGCATTAGCAAGCTCGAAAAAGTGCTGAGTAGGGCATTGAAAAGGGTCAAGGAGCAGCTACAACAACTGGGATTATCCAGCTTAGAAAATAGGTGAGGAAGGGGAGACATGAGAGAGGTGTCTAAAATTACACATTGTGTGGAGAAAGTGGAGAGGGAAGCATTCCCCCCCCCTCTTTCATAATACTAGAAACCAGGGTAATCTTGTGAAGCAGATTGATAGGAGATTCAGGAATTTTAAGATACTTCATACAGTATGCAGTGAAATCATGGAATTCACCGCCACAGGAAGTAATAGTGGCAACCAGTCTGGATGGCTTTAAATGGGGATTGGACAAATTCATGGAACAGAAGGCTATCAGTTCTCATTAGCCTTGCTGGCTTCGCGCTGCCTCCATGATCAGAGGTAGTGTGGCCATGAACCCCAGTTGCTGAAGAGCTTGGGCAGGCTGAGGTCTTGCACCCACCCTGCTTGAGGGATGCTGCAGGCACTTGGCCATATAAACAGAGTGCCAGACAGGATGGGCCTTTGACCTAACCCAGCATGGCTTTTCTTATGTTCTTATGTACTAGTTTGAGAAGGGGAGAACTTTGCCTGAAGAAAACTGTGCTTGTATTTCAGAGTGTGAATGGGGCCAAATTCTGTCAAATTAATGAACTGAAGGAAAATCCCTGTACATCGCTGGTTTAAAAGGAGAGAAAGAACCAGAACAGCAAAGGGATTAAGGAGGATCAAGCAACTGACCCAAGGCCCACGGGAGCCACTCTGGAAGCAGCTGGAAAGGAAGACAGACTTTCATCTCAGGGCCCTGCCAGGTCACAATGGCTCCAACATTCTGAGGCATTTGCTGTGCCAAGGGGCTCCAACCTACAAGCCAAGGAGAAGATAACACATCAAGTTGTTTGGTTACGTAGTGTCCCAAAGGTTCTACTCTGGATAGTCTCTTTTATTAACAGACCAACTCCTACTGCAGTCCCCACTCTGTTGCAGGCTTTCTGTTTACAAATATGTTGCTGTTTGGTATCAACTAGTCCTAAACCTTGACACAAATATGAGTAGCATCATCATGACAGTGAGAATTTGCTCCCTGCAGAACATTCAAGAATGTTTAGAATGCCACAGTGGGGCTCTCAAAAGAAACCTGCACGTAAGCAGATTATTTACAGCACGCCAGCTACTGCAGTGAAGAATTCAAAGATTTTCAATAGAGCCCCACGATGATTTATTGATGTATTTTGATCAAGGAACTGGCTTATGACACACATAAATAATCTCTACAAAGCGTTCCTCCCGGCTTTATTCACAGCAGGATGGCACGTTATGGTACGAGGTACACTTTACATCAGAAACTGGTGTAATGGCACTTCACCATGGGAGGCAGAACCAAATGCAAGGAAAACTTGGTGGCGGCATGAATGTTTGGAGTAGAACTGGGCATCAATGGCCTCTTAAAATTCTCCAAGCATCTTAGGTGCACAGAAATTGGGGGAACCACTCTAGCCGATTTCTCCAGGGGGAGGAAAAATTCTATAAGACTTTCTCAGAGGTTGGACTCACTTTCAGCAGCAGCAATAATAGCACAGCTTCCTCCTTTTCTCCTCAGGTCATCATTTTCTCGCTACCACTGCCAATGGGAGCCACAGCAATTGTATTGGCAGGCTGGTCACCATGTTTCATCCTCCACCATGTCCCTGAGCTGGCATCATTCCATGGTGTCATGAAGGGAAATGGCTGGAAGCCAGCAAAAAATAAAATACTGTGGTAAATACTGAGAGAAAATTCTACACGGGGATAATTTTCCCAGACGGGGGTCAGAAAAAGAAACATGTCAGAAATATTCTCTGAAAAAAATGTCCTCTGAAAAATTGAGCCTCGGTCTAGTTCAAAAGAAGAAGCAGAAGAACATGAAAATGCACCATACCTATGCAGTCTATTTTTGCCTCCCATTTCTTTGGATAATTCTTCAGAGCAATGCCCTTCAAATTCACCTCAACATGTTGCTTTAGGAGAAATTTGCTGGTAAACATTTAGCATTGCCTTAATCAAGAGATACACTTTCGTGGGGATGGCTTTATTTTCTTTCCATAGCTGCTGGTTCCTTGGTGCTATCAATATGGTATGTGAGCCAGTGGTAAGCTTTTTAATAAAAATATTATTGTATAATTTAAAAACAAGAGATTACTTTCATACTAATCAATTATGTTGTACCTAGCAGTGCACTGCATTGCAATTGATTTTTTCCTTTGAGGAAGAACTGCAGCGCAAGCAAATCGTACATCTGTCTAGCATCTAAATTGCCATTAAGACTCTACATAATCATATAACTGTAGAACTGGAAGAGACCCATCCTATCCAAGCAATGATCTATAGCACCCAGAAGGGCTGATGATGGATATTAAATCTCATTGCTTTTCAATCCACCTAGCCACACAATTAATCAAAACTCTAAGTAGTGGGATCTAACGTGAGTCCAAATCATTCATTTATTCTAGATGTTGCACCCATTCCATGAGAACTAGGATGCCAGAAAGCACCTCATTTAAAGCGAATTAATTAGCAGAATATGCACAGATAGAGGCACAAATAAATAAGCCATAACCCACAGCAATGTAATGGAAAAGGCAACACCCAATTTGAGCTCACCAATTCATCAGATGGACTGGACTAGTTTGTCCAACAGCTTTCTGACACATCTTTTCACACTGATGAGTCCTTGTGGCCATTTTGCCAGGAGTGAAAAAATATGTGGCTCTTGTCTAGCAACTGAAGAGCTCACTCCTTAACAAGTTCCATAGAAGGATGCTTGGAGAATTGGGTTGAAAGAGAGTCCTGGCTTTAGAGATGCAGAAGAAAGAAAGGAAGAGAGTGCTGGAGATAGAAAAGGGGAGAAAATCCAGATCTTGCTGGCAAGAACAACAGTGGATCCAGGATTATTTAAAGGAAAAAGGGAAAAAATGCAGTTTCATAGAAACCTGTAATTGAATTAGCATCCCCCAACAATGCCATAAATTCTTACAACTTTCCACCTCAGGTACATCCCTTTCAATCAGCCATTCATTATATACTAGTACACATTTTTGCCTCTGAATTTTGAAAGTGTGAAAGAAATTGCTTTAAAAAAATCTTTGTTGCCTGAGGGGGTTCCTCATCTATACATGGTGGAATCACCACCTGCTTATTTTATTTGCTTATTTCATTTCTATACCACCCCATAACCTGAAGGTCCTCTGCTTAGGATCTGAACTGCTAAATGAAGCAGAACTTCAGCTTGGACTGAAAGGAGGAGGAAGGCTTGTTGTGCTCCTCCTCTCAGCCTAATACAACCCACCAATTTTAGTTCAGGTCAGATCAATATCACCGCATAGCCAAGGAAGCTGAAGAAAATCACGTTGCCCATTTCCTTTCCGAAAGGAGCCAAAGGGGTTGACAGTGGCTATGATTGCCTTTCTGTCAGTGAGCTATTTCCAGCCATGAATGGATCTGTTATCCCGGGAAGCTTGAGCAGGTAGGAAGGCAGAAGGTGGGCCACTAGGGGAAAGGCACCAGGGAAGGGTCTACATGACATTAGCCGTCTTCAGATATCCCAATTCCAAGATCTATGCACAGAAAGGGGGGATGGATTAGACATATAAGCTTGGCCTTCTCTGTCACTGTCCTCTGCAGGCATGTAGTGGAGGCCCTTCTGTCTTTGTGCAAATCCTTCCTGAGTTGTTGGAGGGCATGGAGCAAATACACTTATCCACACTCCTCCAGCTCATGTACAGAGAGTTTTTATTTTCTTTTTAAATGTTTTTAAACCATTTATTAGTATTATTTTGAACAAACTCATTTACACTGTATATACTAAATCAGTACCATTCTTTAGACATTTAGCATATTACAACCAATTACAAATGTTACCAAAACCTTGAGACTCATCAAAGACATTATACCCAAAAGCTAGACATAAATAACCTTTGAACACTGAGACACTACAAACAAGAGAACAGGTGAATGCATATCACACCTTGCTTATTATTCCTAAATTGCTCCCATTCCCTAACCCTGACCCTGTATCTTCTCTGCATAACCCATATGTAATTTTGCTCAGGGTTGCCAAATCCCACCACCTTCTCCTCCATGCTTGGAACTTTTCTGATTTGCAAGGGCTACAGACAGTCGTCCTGAGACCTTTCCTTTCTTTTCCAATGTGGAAAAAGTGTTTGCCACTAATATCGTATAAAAGAGTCATTCTTCTTTGTTCTTTGGTACTGCACATTTCTGATAAGTGAATATGCAAATTCTAGGATCAAAAAATAGAGTATATTGCAGAATATCACTAATACTAAAATAGCTTCTTTCTGGAATCTCCTTGCCTAAGAGCAATTCATCAACAATGCATATGGTCTGATCTTCCCTTTCGGCAATTCTGGCAACATCCTTTCAATTTTCATAGAGTTCTGATAACCGTAAAAAAGACATGTACCACTGAGTCAAAAGCTTAATTGGAATTTCTATTAAAGACATAAAGGCTATATAGCTATTTAAGGGCATAATCCAAACCCGCTGCCTTGATGCACACAAGCCTCAAAACTTAGAGGCCTACATGCATCTGACGAGAAAACCAGAGAGAGCAGGTATGCTGGGGGTGTGCAATCAAAAGAACTCTTGCAGTTTCTGCAGCGATACAGGAAGTACACCTGGTATGTAGGCAGCCCCTGAAGGGACTACAAAGTTGGAGTCTGTACAAGATGCTTTTATAACCTACCAGTTACCTACACAGTTTGGAAGAGTGGGGGATCAGGTGGGGGTTCACACAGGCAGTTTGCTATGGGCACATAAGAGTAAAGTACGGTTGAATGAATTAAGACAACACAACGCTAAAGGAAGAACCTTCTGTACAGGCAAACAATTAGCATATCTAAGAGTGTACCTCCAAAGGAGGAACTGTCAAAACAGGAAAATTAGCATATCTAAGGTGCAGGTAGGAAGCAAGATTGAACCTAAAGTCTAGAGCTGTTCTTACAGTATCAGGTTTTTGGCAGCCATATTGCGGCAGAGCTTTTGCTCATTTTGTCCAGCTCACGTCCAATGCGTGAACTGAGGCAGCAATGCCCCACCAGATCCACTTGAGCAAGATGGGCTTTCTTCAGTCATCGAGATTCAGTACTCAGGATAGGGAGGAAAGGAGCCTGGGGCACCAATAGGAATCAGCATGCGGGGATTGCCCCAGCCTCCTCTCTTCCCCACCACTGGTGCACCCTTTTCCCGCCTCCCTGAGGCCCATTGCGGCCTGGCTTGCTTCTCTCTGTGCTGGCTGCAAGAACAGTGGTGCTGGCAGCTCAGCCACTGACCTTCCAGGACCACAGAGCTGGGCTTGCTTCCCCCATCAATCCCATAAAATCCCATCTCAGGGTGTACTCCGATCTTCTGTTTGCTGCCTTTTAATTTGGTAGATTTGGGTTATTGTAGTTATGGTTGTCCTACATTTCTCAAATGTATTTAATCATCATCATCCTCCCTCCCCCAATTTCTTTGCTAGCCATTTAAATAATCTTTAATTTGAAAATATGAAGGCTTTACCAATTTTGTATTAATTTTTTCCTCCAACTGGACTAAAGGCTTAACCTCCTTAGCACCATTCCAGTCAACCAATGTATCAACCCCATATTGATGTCATTTTATAAAATTACCAGTTTCTTGTTTCTTATTAAATTGTGGATCTAATGCGATTGCTTCCAGTGGTGATTTTGAGGGAAGTTGGAAAGGTAAGCTAGAAGGGGTTCAGCAAAGGGCAACAAGAGACTGGAAGCAAAGTCCTATGGGGAGAGATTGAAGCGCTAGGCATGCTTAGCCTCAAGCAGACTGAGGAGAGAGATGATAGCACGCTGTGACAACCGGATCTGAGCTAGCAGTGACTCAGCAAGGAAGGGATCTTGGGCTAGTGCTGGACAGCTTGATGAAATATCAGCTCAATGCTCAGCTGTGCTGAAGAAGGCAAACTCATTTATATTGTTAATTTATAGTATTTTAATTGATTTATTTGTGAGCCGCCCCGAGGCTTCGGCGAATGGGGCAGCATAGAAATTTTCTAAATAAATAAATAGGCATGATTAGGAATGGAAGAGAAAGTAGAACTGCCAAACTCTTACTTCCCTTATGCAACTCTTTGGCGCAAACACACTTGCAACCAGGCTTGGGTCCTGGTTACCTGAAGGAACATTTATGTCCATATATGCCCGCCCGCCCCTTGAGATCAGCAGGCAAGGCCCTTCTCCGGGAACACTCCGCGAAGGAAATTAGGAGGGTGAATACTCGGAGGAGGGCTTTCTCTGCGGTGGCACCCCATCTATGGAATGCACTCCCCAGAGAGGTCCGCCTGGTGCCATCATTATTTGCTTTTCAGCGCCAGGAGAAGACCTTTTTATTCAAACGTTATTTTAATTGTTAATATTATTTATTTATTTTATTCTTTGGCCAGGGTGACTTAATTTATACTGTTAAATTATATTGTTTTATATGATGTTATTTATTTATGTTTGTGAGCCGCCCCGAGGCTTCGGCAAATGGGGCATCATAGAAGTTCCCTAAATAAATAAATAAATAAATAAAAATATTTCATTCAGCTCTGGTTGCCTTGCCTGAAAAAGGACACTGCGGAGTTGGAAAAGGCGCAGAGAAGGGCAGCGAAAATGGTCAGGGGGCTGGAGCCCTCTGAGGAGCTGCTGCGGCAACTGGGACTGTTTGGCTTAGAAAAAAGGCAAGTAAGGGGAGACATGATAGAGGCGTTTAAGATAATGCATGGCTTGGAGAAAGTAGAGAGACTTCTTTCTCCCCCTCCCATAACTCTCACACCAGAGGTCATCCCAAGAAGAGGGAGGTTTAGGACAAATCAAAGGAAGCGCCTCTTCACACAGCATACAGGTAAACTGTGGGAGTGGTGGTAGCTGCCAATCTGTCTGGTTTTAAAAGGGGATTGGGCAGTTTCAGAGGCTACCCGTGGCTACTCATCTTGCTGGCCGTGGGCTCCCTCCTTCACCGGAGGTGGCCTGCCTGCCAGCCCCAGTTGTTGAATGAGCCTGGGCAGCGGGAGGTTTGCACTCATCCTGCCTGAGGAATCCTTTTGGCAACTGGGCTGCCACTATGCACACAGAGTGCTGGGCAAGATGGCCCTTTCTTACATCCTAAAGAGGAAGGCTAGGATCTCTTCTTGATCACCCCAGAGAGCAAGATGGGCTCAAGTTGCAGGAATCCAGTTCCAGCTGAACATCAGGAAGAACTTCCCGACTGCTAGAGCAGTACAACTGATCCAATTACCTAGGGAGGTGTGGGCTCTTCTACACTCAGGCATTCAAGATGCAGCTGGGCAGCTATCTGAGCAGGGTGGTTTAACTTGGAGTTCTGCACTTTCCAGGGAGCTAGACCTCATGGCTTCTTGGCCCCTTCCAGCTCTACTATTCTATGATTCTGTGAAATCCACAGAATGATTTTACAGCCCCTAGATATTATCTGGGGGTACATAAGAGAGTTTGAATTCTGAGATGGGAGTTCCAACCACAGAGCTAGGAATCCACTCCATCCGTCCCCCACTCCCTTTCAGCCAGGGCAGAAATAGCCATGCCTCCTGCTCTCTCAGGTCAGAAAAGTGATCTCAGGGAGGGGTCAAAGGGGTGGTTTTGGGGATGAGCCTGGGCCAGCCACTCCAGCCTCCATCCCTCCCACTCAGAAGTGTCACGGCTCCCCACTTCTCTGCACTGCATGCCCGTCAGCCTCCAAGCTGGGGGGCTTGTGCTCCTAATTTTTCACATACTGTCCATAAGGCTGTGATGATGCAACTGATAAATGTCTGTCTTTTAGTTCCATCCAAAGTATGTTGTTTAATGGTGGTTTAAGAAAACCTGGTTCTGTCTTATCTACATACTCTTCTATAATTTCATGAAAATAAGTCTTCATATCTGGCAAAGAAAGGTATCTCTCTTTTCTATTGATAATCACTGCTTTAAACTTTATTCTAGTATTTTATTCCCCCACGGTTATTTCTTAGTCATAAGCTGCTGTCAGCTCAGTTTGATTCTGTTACTGTTATAAGATAGTATTCTGTAATAAGAAATTTATTTTAGAGGAAAAAATGCCATTATTCTTCCAGAAAAGGTAGTGTTCCTCTGTATCCAATTCATCCTTTATTTTAATTTCCAATGGATCATATTTTTATACTTGTAACTGTTCATTTGCTGTAGAAAACCCAATTTTCAGATAATTTGCTTTACAGTTTGTCTTATTTTCTGGTATTATTAATTAACCTTCTGTAAAATAAAATATCAGTAATGCTAATTTTATTAGAATAAAACCCTTATATTATATAAATATTTTAATTGTTAGTCAATGTGTCTTATTGCTGAGCCAATTTTAAGTATGGTTTTAAATTGATGCCATGCCTGATTGTTGTCCCTTGGTTGTTGGTTGTCCTATTTTTTATTTTATAGTATTTTATGAATATATTGTATATATTGTTTTATTAGTTATTTTATGTAATATATGTATTATTTTAATAATTGTAAACCACCCAGAAACCCTGTGGACTATATGGACAATATAGAAGTGTAATACATACATACATGGTAATATTAATCCTGAGGCCTACTAATTTACCAAATTCCTGTACAATATTTAAAACAGCTGGCAGAAAACGTGAGAGAACTCCTTCTTCTTTACCAATCAGCCAGTCACTGAGGTCACCCGAGGGCATGCTCCTGGTGGTATGGCATGGACCTATGTCCCATCTGGAGCCCACTAGGGGAAAGCCTTCCATGGGATGGCTCCATGTTTGTGGAACTCCCTGCCTCTGGAGGTCAGACAGGCACCGACATGGTGCTGCTTTCAGTGCCTGTTGGAAGACTTCTTTGTCCGGAGAAGCCTTTCTTGCTTCTAATGTCAACTTGCTTTTAAGGAATTGCTTGCATTCTCTTATTTGTTTTCTCTTCTCACTGGTCACTGCTCTGGAATCTGCCTAGTTATGCAGCAGTGTACAAATGTTGTGCATGGAAATGAATACAAACACATCAACTTTCTGTTAGGTCACAATCTCATGGCAAGAAGACAGTGGAAACCCAGCGAGAAGAATGGAAAATCACTCCAACCTCATAGCTGGGCTTCCTCGATCAGGACACCCCATGCTGCCTGCAAATAGGTTGCATGCCACAGATAGTGCCTTAAAAGATCAGGCAACAACCTGGAGTTGCAGCCCCGCTGATGTTGTTGCCCCTAGCCTACACAGCACACCAGGCCTGAAGCTGAGCAGTCCCGGTCCAGCCTTGAAGCCTTTTTTCCTCACCCCAGGGAAAGTTGTTATCTGAAAGTCAAAAAATGCAGAACAGCCATTTAGGTTCAGTTGTGCCATTTCCTCTATGACTGCTGCTCACTGAGGGAGCAATGGCTCCATGAAACGGGACTCCCTCAGGTCACAGAGCTCCATGGCCCCATCTGTCCACATTGCATCAACCAATCCTTCTGTCTCTTGGGAACAGTAGCAACAATATAGTTGGTATTATGAATAATAGTGATAATATTTATTACACCCATTTCCTACTTTTTTCTCTCTTGCAAAGAACCTAAGGCGGATTACATGCTTAGTTTCTTCTTCTCCGTTTCATCCCCGCATCAACCCTATGAGGTAGGTTAGGCTGAGAGTCTCTGACAGGCCCAAATTCACCCAGTGCGTGGGGACTAGAACCCAGATCTTCTGAGTCCCAGTCCTGCACTCTCGACCAACGCATCACACTGGCTCTCAGCCACACTGGCTCTTGAACAATGATTTTGCTCAGATGTTGCAGACAAAAATGATTTCTGAAACCAAGCCTCACCCTTCTCCTTGAGCGTGGGAGTTTCCATTCAACTCGATCTCTCTTCTGTCAGTCTCCTATTATGAAATCAGGCTGAATGTGCATAGCTCCTACTCTACAACAGAACAGATGGGAAATACGACCATTTAGGAAGATTTTTCCTTAGTTCCAAGGAGGGGTTTTTTTCATTCATAGAATATTATAGTCCATCAAAGAGATACTGGATTGATGGGTGCTGGTCAATTTCCCGAGAACAACAAAGGTTTCTCTTTGTTTAGGCTCATTTCCCTACCCCTCCACGGCCATTTCTATCACCAGTGAACTCTCATCAATTCACACACACCACCGGCACACATGTGAAAAGGGCCTATTGAACACTCATAATCATGGGCATGTCGCAGTGCCAAATATTGCCAAGAGCTGGACCAAAGAGCCACCAACTAACCTTTCCAGCTCATAATCAGTTGTGATGGGCCCTGTAGTCCCTTACTCCACTTTTTAGGTGATGCTATCAAGGCTACAGCCCTTTGCACACCTGAGAATAAACTGCATTAAAGATGGAGGGTTGTGTTGATAACACATATTCAGACATTCCATAGCACCTTCAGAATGTGACTTTCTAAGAATGTTTTCCTGCAGCAAAACAGGAAATTTAAATACAAGATCCAAATATTCCTGGACCAAGTCAAATAAACCCACAAATCCTGTATTATCCATCACCATCTGAAGCAATTTGCTTACTTGCTCCTAAGCTGGCTAACACACCTCAACATAAATCACCTCTCCCCAAAGATTTCCTTTCTCTCCAGTCTTGTCTGGCTCCAAATAACCTGGAAAATAATTGGTGTTATTTCAGTTTCAAATCCTAGAAGGAATAAAGACAAGAAGTTGTATACAAGAATGACATATACAAGAAACCCACAGCAAGAGCGTTACTTACTTATTCATTTATTTATTTATATCCTGCCCTTTGCATACATAAAAATCATATAATCCCTATAAACATTTGCAACCCAGTCTTATCACCCTGGATCAAACATTTCATGGATTTAGTCCTCACTTTACCAAAAAAAAAAAAAAAAAAATCACTACATTTAATATATCTCAAAGTAGGTTTCCATCACAGAGTACACATCGCTCTCGTCTTGGTCTAACTGCACCATCTAGGAGGTCTGCTCACATTCTATCGGTTTTGTGATCACCCTAAAAGGGTGAGCACAAATGCTTAAGAAAAGTGAAAGAACTTTAGTTTATTCTTTGAACAGGATTGGGTGGGATCTTGAATCACTAATCTTGCTGTTTTTAAGATAGTTGCAACATGTTGTTTTTCCTTCCTGCTCTACCTTTTTTTTTTTTTTTTTTGGTAAATGCTTTTGCCTCCTTAATTCCTCATTTCTCTGAGAGTTCAGAACATACTGGAGCAACCACAATGTTGTCTATTTCCTTGGAAAGGGAGAGGGCCATTGCTTGCAGCATTTGCAATATGCTATTTGCAAGTCTACTCGTGCCACACGGAGGCACTGGGCAATGGGTTGCCAAGCATCTAGCCAATCACTGTCAGTTTCCCAAAGAACTCTGCATGCCCAAGGACCTCGCAAGGAAGAATCTGGCCTGCTGCAAAATGACAGTCACTTTCTTTTAACCAAAGTATTCCATAAAATGCTATATGGTTGCTATAAGAAACCACAAAATTAGGCAAAATATCTCAGTGTTGGCAGTGCTTGCTGGAAACATGGCAAAGCCAATGCAGATTTTTTTTTCCATTTATGGTGGACTTCTAAAAAATTTAGAACTTTTTGGGAAAATGCTGCAACCTATTTGAATTTCATTGGCTCCTATGGACCTTATCATGTTCTCGCTTGGGTAGTTCAAAGACATTGTTAAAAGTGAGCACATGAAATTGGTAGGAAATCTTTCAGCTGCTGCTAAATTAGTTATTGCTGGTAGACAGAGACTACCTATTATTCAATTATTGAAAGAATGGATTGATAGGTTATACTACATTGCTTCAATGGTAAGTTGATAGAATTTGTTCATCTACAGGAAGGTAGACTAAAAGATGCAAATTTGAACGACTTTGTATGTCATACATTATTTATGTGAAACAGACATTTAATCTGGGCATTTGGAGCTTTTGCAATGTTCGTGTACATTTGTGGAGATACTGGCCAGCATTTGTACTTTATGCTGGAAAAATTAGGATTAGTTTACTTAGTGGTTGTTAGTGATATATAGGTTTTATTTGTAATTGTGATTTTACGTGATTTGTGTGATGCCCTGTTTGTATATTTATAATATTTAAAAAGCAAAACACTGTGGCTAAAAGAATGCAAAGAATTTGTCAGGAAGACTTTGGCTCCGTTTTTGCCATACCACAAATTCACAGAATGGTTTTAGGCGAGCCACTTTTTCTCCACCTGATCTGCAGCATGGAGAGAATAACTTCATGCCTTACAAGGCTAATGTAAGGAACATTGTGTTCCTACATACGAAATGCTTTGAACAATCCAGAAGTGCTATACAAATTATTAGAATTACGATCTGGCCATATTGCTACTTCCAGTTGCTTATGCTTCCCACCTGAACATGTGAGATTTTGACCCATGTAATTGCCTAACAACCCATCTATCCTCACTCAGCAAAACATCTTCAAGCCATTGAAAGTTAATGAGAAGACATCTTCAGCTACCTCTAAAAATGGATTGACCATCAGTGACCACTATCAAGGGATCCCGTATGCACTAAATGCCCGTATGCACTAAATGCATAATGCTAAACTATGCACTAAAGCATAGTTTAGCATTATAGCACATGTACTGGTTTGGTTACTGAGTGAACACTGCTACTAAAACACCATAGGATGGTGGAGTGATGATGAAACTCTGAACTTTAAAGTATCTGTCTCTGCAGTGATCTCCAGATATCTTTCAAGAGAAAGGGATCCATTCACCCGCTTACCCACCTACCCACCTTCACTGACTGAGGCAAGAAGGGTTTAGCCCCTTAAAGCAATTCTGAGATAGCTCTGAACTGTTGACCATTATTCTCTTACATAAAACCACCAGTGAACTTTGCAAAATGGCAAGCTCTAGGCTTCTTTTCTTAACCCACAGACCTCTCTGCAATATATACAGACAGCAAATGTCAGCAAATACCAGCGATTATCGGAGCAGTAGTGCAGCCTCCATCAAAATAGCTCCTTCTAGATTATTGGAAGTCATTGCTATAAATTCAGCATCAGCTCATGTAATGAACCATAAAAAAACTAATACTGACTGCTGTTATTGTCAAAGTTTCTTTAAAAAATAAGACAAATCAAAGTGCTTAAGGGGAACAGCAGACAAAGTAAAACCACATACAGTACTAGCTTCAAAACTGAAAATAGTTTTCCCTAACTCATAGGGTATTATTAATGCCCTATTAAATTTCAGGTCTAAATATAACGGGTGGGACGTGCTAGTCATGAAGTTCCTGGCCTGAAAACATGATGCTCACCCTGCCCTTCACAAGGCTTAATCATTCTCTACCACTACAAACCCAATATCTTTTCTCAATTGTCATGGTTTAGCCCTTTCTTTCCTTCTAGCCCTTATCATGGAATCATAGAATCACAAGCTGGGTCAGAAGGTCAGCAGGTCCAACTTCCTGCTATTGCAGGACACTAAGTTACACCATCCCATTCAGGTGACTGTCTAGATACTTTCTGGATGTCTCAAGCAAGGGAGAGCTCATAATTTCCCGATGTGATAGGTTCCATTGTCATAATGCTCTGAAAGGAAGGAAATTCTTCCTGATATCTAACCTAAATCTGGTTTCTTTTAACTTGTCGATTATTCTGCCTGTGAGTTTATAAACACTGGAAAAAGTGGGAAAGCACCTTCTTTGAGACTCAGGCCTAGGACAAGTGTTTTTTGTGTTCCGTGCATGGACCACTCATCAGTGCAGCTGGAATATATCAATATGTTGTCACTGGTTGTACCTGCACTGCATTCAAAATATGGAAATGCTTCCAGGGTGATGGTCCAATTCATTTATGAAAACAGCTGCCAAATGTTCTGTAAGTCAGCTCTTGTAAATTCATTAAAATGCAACACCTACCTTCCAGTCGTGATGCCTTTCCCACCATTAAGTCAGCATTAACTCCCTGAGATTTAATTGGATGTGTTCCTTTGTGGGTAAAGACTACCTGTTTTGATTTCATGATGAGACTTGGCAATGCTTGCTTGCAATTGCACACACAGCAAACAAATGCACAAGACCAAAGAAATGCTACTCAAATGCTACTTCTTACCTGAAGGACCCAAGAACTGCTAGATACTATAGGACAGTGATGGTGAACCTTTTAGAGACTAAGTGCCCAAACTGCAACTTAGCACCCACTTATGCATCGCAAAGTGCCAACACTGCAAGAAAACCTGGATTTCCTAACCACCAGCACAGGGGGGCAACTTTCCATTGACCACCAGCTTTTGGCCAGCCCTGAAAAAGGCATCTGAGTGTATTTCCTACCTTTCCTACCTTCTGCTAAAATCACAGTCCAAGCAAATCCCTGGCAGCTCACTGACCAGCCATTGGAAAGCTTGGCAAGTCGCGGCTAATGAGTGACGTCATTGCCTGGTGCCCTTAATCGTTCCAAATATGTGCATGGCTGCTGGGGCGATCACATGCCGACAGAAAGGGCTCTGTGTGGCTAATGAGTGACATCGTTGCCTGGCGTCCTTAATCTTTCCGAATATGCACATGGCTGCTGGGACGATCGCATGCTGACAGAGAGGGCTCTGCATGCCATCACTGCTATAGGATTTCTACGTTATCAAATGTCATCAGGGAATTTAGCCAATACTTCCACAAGAAATCCTTCCCTCCAACAGCCAAAATGAGGAGCCCTGCATGATTGAAACTGTAGTCCAACAACTCCAGAAAGGGCTAGGTTGGGTCAACTGCTTTACTAACACATCCTTGATCAAATTAACATAGTCCACATGTCAGACCATGGATGTAATCCAGTTTGGTACTTCATAGGATCACATATGCATAGGTTTTCAATATTTTGGGGGGAAATGTTGAATTTCTTTGGAAGCTTTACAAGGGCTTATGTGGATATCCAGTGTTTGAAAAGGTTTCCTGAATGATAACCTACATACACTTCTATCAAACTTGGGACTCTTTTTATTATTGGCTAGAGAAATGGGACTTCGTATAGATTATGTTTCTATGTTATCATAAATGGCAAAAAATGTGGGGGCTGAGCAGGTTCGATGTTTTTGATGATTGATGTTGCTTTTAGTTTTTCTTTGTTTTTAGGACTAAAAATTTTGAATAAAACTTATTATAAAAAATGATAACCTACATACCAGCACCAATCTTCCCCTGCATTGTACAGCCACAGATGGGCACTGCCAGGTCTGCCAGGGTCTGCCAGGTCTGTTCTAGGTTGTACTCCCTTTTGCCCAGGCCACTGCTGAAACCCAAATGGCTCACCGCACTTGTGTGCATGCAGTGTGAGCTATGGAACACACACACGTTCCTCTGCAATTCACAACACAGACTCACAATCTCCTTCAGCAGAGAAACTGATGTGGAAAAGAAAGCAGAAAGCTTGAAAGCCACAGACTTTGGTTGGTAGAATCTATTTCTTAGTGGCATTCCCTAATAATGAATTTATTGGATTGTTTTATATAAAATGGGACGTACTCTGAAATATAGCTAAACTCCTCACAAAATAAAGCAGCAAATGCATTAAATTGCATTTAAAATAGCAAGAAAACCCTTCCATATATGACATTAAAATGAAAAGCAATTAGAAAGAAACCATAATTGCATAAACACAACTCCCACAGTTTGTTTGGGTTTTTTTCCCATTTCAGCAGTATACGAACAGGTGGGACAGGGAAGGGGATTTTGTTGCTGCTGTTTTAAACACTTAAGAGTCAGAAAGATTTGTCAGCATGCTACAAATTAGCCAAAGACCTACCTATAGATCCAGATCTACATTCTACCTACTCTTATTGCAGGATAATGGTTTTTTTTTTTTAAATCTGTGATTTTTGTGGTTAAAAAAATGGTTACAGAACAGATTATCCGTATTTACATTGAACCTTATGGGGAAATTTGGCTTGGGTCATGACCAATTTGGGTCACAACCAGAGTCCCGGAACAGATTAAGTTCATGAGCCAAGGTACCACTGTACATCTAACACCCTAGACCCAAAAACCTGGTCCTCTCCCCTCACTTGTTCCACCAGGACAAGTTTCTGAGGGGACTATACCCCCTCCCCCAGTTTAAAGCCTTCTGGACAAAGGCCGCTAGAGCATTTCCAAAGGACCTTTTCCCCATCTTTGTGAGGTGCACCCCACCCCTCACCTGAAGCCCATTGGCAAGAAACTGGGTGCCGTGGTCGAGGAACCCAAAGAGTTCCTTCACATATTGTTTCTGGAGGACAAGGGGAGCACCTGGAGGCTTGAAAAGACAACACAAACTCTGTTTTTCAAAGGAGAGGGAAGGGGCATCTGTGAGTCAGAAGGAGGGACAAGCCCTGGGGGTGGGGAGGGGGCAAAAGAGGCAGGAAAGCAACTGAAGGATCTGAGTTGCTGCCATGCTGACAAAGCCCATGGGATGCTGCCTCTCGCCCCTCCCCTGCAACCTGCCGGAGCTGCCACTGCAAGCACACACTTACCCCTGGGTGGAAATGCACCACAAAAAATGGTGTGATATAGGAAGTCTAAATAAATTTGGGATATATTTGCAAAAGTAATAGGGAGGAGTAATCGGGGTGACTCAGGCATTAGAATAGTGAGTTGGGCATTAGAATAGCAATAAAAATGTGTAAAAGATTGCTCCCAGGGGGCGGGGTCCATACAAATTTGGTGCCACCACAGAGAAGGTCCACTTCTCTGCTTGCTGCAAGATGGCAATCGGCAGGTGATAAAATACACAGCCCTTATTCACATCTTAGTACTTTTGGGGCAATGCTCAGGGATCTCTGTAGGTGGGAGGTTCTCTGTGATGGGGACTGGGTTGCTTGCCTGTTCTCCCTCCTGGGTTCATCATTGCCAATAGAGGCCCATACGGGCTACTCCTTTTTCTGGACAGAGGCAGGCAGGCAGGCATAGGTAACCTCCTGTCTATTTACTGCTATGCACTTGGTGTGCAGCGACACTCACGCTCGGTCTAGGAGACACAGCTGGTCAGGAAAAGATGCTGAGTGGAAGCTTGGCTGTGTGGTATTGCACTGTGAAGTCACAAGCCATGCTGATCTGCTTTCTCCTGACCATGCAGGACTACATCCTAATACTATGCATGCAACGGGGATTTCATTCAGCCTTCCTTGATGGGGCTGCCTCCAGATGTGCCTGCCCACGTGCTGACTGGTGGGTGATGGGAGCTGTAGACCCATGCATCTGGAGGCAGGCAGGTGGGGGGAGGCTGCTTTAGTGACCAAAATATTCTGAGACAAATAAATTGTGCCTTTAGTTTGCCGTTTAGTTTGCCATTGACATTTCTTGCTGTTGCAATGAGTGGAAAACACAGAGAGAAGAGATGCTAGAAAAGTGTAGGGAAATTTCTCACTTGTTCCCCATGGCCAGCTGCTGCTGCTGTTTCTCTGGCTTATTTAGGGTTCAAGCTGATTGTTCAAGCTGGTTGCTTCTCTGAACTTGGAGGATATCTCCTAAGGAAAATATTTTTTCCCTTATGTCTGAAGATGTTATAAGATGATGGCCCTGCTGCACCATGGATGTGCTATCTTTTCAGTTTGTAGTCTGAAGGGTTCTGAGAGTTCTGCCGCTGGGCAGCCTATGAAAGGGAGTTCACGAAAAGTTCATGCTGTCTTCCAAAGCTTGGAAAGCCTGAGAACTTTCTCCTAAAAAGCATCAGCGGCTCTGTCTGTCTTAAAAGGAACAAAATTGAGAAGTAGAGGGAGGCAGGTCAGTAGAGAGGGAATAAAATAATGAATCAACTCTGCCATCAGTACTTCTTTTATAGAAGACTTCCCTATCTCAGTGCTCTGCAGATGTGTTGGAGTGCAAGTTTCATCATCCCCAGCTAGCAGGACCAGCATGTCTGCAAGGCACCAGGTTCAAAGAAAGGCCATAATAATGCAACTCTCTCCACGGTTGCCTCTTGATAGTCATTCTCATTCTGATGTGGCACCTTACTACTTGTTCTACTCTCTGACTCAGTGGCCCTTCTACACACGACAAGGAAGGAAATACCAACTTAGTAGCCTCTTTCTCCTCCTTCATGGAGCTGACAAAATTAATGTTCTCTCTCCCAGCCTCACTAAAAGAACATGACCTAGATGCCAGCATGGTGCATTGACCTGTGAAGGTTCAGCTAGCTTTCCCCCAGAAATTTCCAAAACCCTCAACAGACAGTTGTTAGGGTAAAGGTCTGTCTGTGTGTGGTTTATTATTCTGGCTGTCTTCCAGCTGGGATGAATAGTAATCCTTTAAAGTTAGGTTTTGGAGGTTTTGTGTTGCCTAGACACCAGCATCTAGGTGTCTCTGCACTTATAGTTTGTCTGTGAAATGATACTCTCTAAACACCGGAAATATATGGTAGAAACACCCTGAGGAAACATAGACACAGAAACAGAGTGAGTCAGAAGGGGCCTCCCAAGCCATCTAGTCTGACCCCCAGGTCTAGTCGACTCCGCTCATGACAAGCCTGCAAGGAGTCACAGCTGGCCAGAACTCTGCATCATACATCACTCCAGCTGCATACACATGCAACAAAATTAATTCAGCATCAAATGCAATGTGTGAATCAGCTCTAAATCAGCTTTCCCCAACCTAACACCCTCCAGGTCCAGTCGACTACAACTGTCATCATGGGCAGTGTCTATTCTAGCAGGGAAGGATGGAAGCTGCAGTTTTGGGCACCAGGAAAGGGAAGCCTTGACAGTCGTGAAGTGAGAAGGCAAGGCTGCCTGCTCTGCTGTTGGCATTTCTGTGTGATAACATAGACCTGCAATAATGCCAACTGTGCCATTTGCAGAAGAGCTGCCACATAGTGACGTCTGGGAAAGTGGCAGAGCTTCCCTGAGTGTTTACATAACTCTGGGGAGACATCATAATTTGCCTCTTAGGTAAAACACAATCGGAAGCCCAAACACAGAGAGAGAAGTGTTTGCACTTTCTCAGAGGTGCCCAGGGGGCAAATGCAGAGGAAGCAACCTCTCCTCACTTGTTTTGCATTGCAGGATCTTTTTCACTTGCTGGTGATAAGAGATATGGAGGTTAGAACTGCATTAGGATTGGACTAACTCCGTGGCCAGGTTGCTGTAGGTCAGCCCTGCAGAAACCACAGGGCAAAAATGTGTGGAGACCACAGGGTGGGCCCTCCAAATATTTGACCCAACACAGAAGTGCTAGCCAGCATAACCAGTGGTGAGTGACTGTGGGTGTTGTAGGCCAAAACATCTAGACAGGTACATGTTTCCCACCCTTGGTCTGGAGAGAAGCTGGAGAAATGTAAAAGTCTGTGGTGAGGATGTATAGAACATGTGGTTGACTGGTAAAACTGACAGAGTACATATTCAGCTTTCCTCCTCCTGTGAGGAAACCAAGATGGCTGGCATCATTCTCATCCACTCCACTTTTATCCCTGCAACAGCACTGTGAGTTAGGCTGGGCTGAGAGTCTGTGAGCAGCCCAAATGTGAGCCAAGTCAGGACTAGAACTCAGATCTCCCTGGCCCCAGTTCAACATTCTAGCTGCCCCACCACATTGATTGTCTTAATTAAATGCCCATCTTGTTACACAGGCTTTCCCTGATTGATCGGTTAACTATTTGTTTGTTAATTATCATAATACTTGTTTTTAATTTGTAATGTATTTTATCTGAATGTTAATGTATTTTCTTTGCAAATGCAGTGCACAATCCTATGGCCTCTTGACATTGCCTGGCGGACCAGAAGAGCATCCAGCATGCCAGTTCCAAGGCCTTATAACCTCACAGCTGGGACCCGGAAGACCAAGTTTACGTCCAACTCCCTTGCAGTCCATATGGAAAGAAATGTGCCAGCTGCCTCTCTAAGGACTGAACCAGCATTGCACTCCAAGAAATTATTTTTACCTGAGGTTCTTGATTCTGCTTTATTATGCTGGAAACTACCTTAAGCTTTAGCAAGAAGGAATGTAAATGCTTAAATAAAAGTAAAAAGTAGAAATAAATTCACCGGTTAGCATGACATAGATATAAGCCCATGAAAGCTAGTCCTCCTATAAATGTGTCAGAAGAGAATTTAAGTACTCCCCTACCTCTATGGATTTTTTTTTAACCAAATGCAAACTTGGTAAAATTCTCACTGCTTGGCTGGACATCTGAGATGCCTGGTCTTCCATGCACCAGATTGTAAATGGTGGTTTGTGTTCGTTCATTAAGAATAAAGAATGAACGGACTACTTTTAGACATAATTACAGTTCATGTAATTACTTGATAATTCCCTAAATAGTCAAGCTCATTATATAATTAGAATCCTGGAAAATTGATTTCCTATAATTTTCCTGATAGCCACTTCCAAAATTAAAATACAGCAATATTCTGTGCTCACGAATAGATTTCAAGTGGGGGGTTCAGTGCATAAAATACTCAGAGTTCCTTGTGCCATAAATCAGCAAAGACGTTTACTGTTTCAATAATTATAATTAACAGCAATAAAAGCCGGAGTACGAATTCATCATCCTATCTCCCAGTTTATGAAGAATTAGCTCCCTGTAATTTTATTGCAAACTATACATGCCAAGTGAGCGCTCTTAAATTCCAGACAAACTGAATTTTAGATGTGGAGATTCTGATCACAAAGCATCCCACCACCTTGCAGGATTCCTAGGCTGACCTCACAGAGTTCCTCTGCTTTCCTTGAGATCAGCTGAAACTGCTGATAGGCCTTGGTAATTGGGGTTTCCATGGCCACCTATAGAATAAAACATTCCCCGCTGTGAATTTTCTACACAGCAGCAGGAGACAAAGTTAGCTACTTATGTGACAGGAAAGACAGACTCCAAAAGCAAATGCCCCTGCCCAAGTGTCTGCCTCAATCTGGAAATGTGGCAAACTCTATAGTTTGAAGGAGTATAGTGACTAAAATTTATTTCCACCCTCAGACATTTCATGCATGAAAAGAAAGACATGCCTGTGCATGAGAAGATGGGGCCTGATGGATTATCATGGGCCCAAGGTTTGGATTTCCTCTGGAATTCCCCAGAGACATAATGGACACAACGTTCAGTCCCACCAGAAAGAGCTGGCCATCATGGTAGGCTCTTCTGGTTTGATGCAGAAATTCACAAAGACAACTACAGTGCAACAAATCCAGCTTTATTTGTAATCACCTTGTTTAGAAATACAGTGCTGCCAGCATAAGGCGTGTCACTTTGAGTGCACAATCAACACATTACTAGTGGGTAGCTTGTAGCCCTCCAGATGTTTTGGCCTACAACTCTCATCACCAGCATAGTCAATAGTTGTAGACCAAAACAACTGGAAGGCCACAAGTTGCCCAGTCCCCTGCACTAAAGGAAGCCGAACCCAACCATACTGTCTATCTTTGTTCTCCAGAAGTGGTTCAGCACACTAAAGCTCTCACCTGTATCCATTTTAGAGAGGTGGCTGGAACTCCAACAGAACCAAAGGTCAGTGGCAGCCATCTCTGGGCACTCAAGTTCTTTTCTCTGAACTGAAAATCTAGATTGATGTCTAGAGGCTTTGCACAGTAGGAGGACAACAGACGTGACCTGCACCTCTGCACTCCAGCCATCCTGCATAGGATGCCCATAATCCTCTGAGTTCAGAGAGTTCTGGGAATCTCCATCGGATTGCACTCTAAAATAGGTTCACAGCAATGCATAGCTTACTGCAAGAATCACAAGCCAGGAATAACAAATTCTCAAAGGTATAAGCCAGGCATAGCTAACTAATAAAGACATCTTAACAAACATGGACTCTTTAGGTCATCTTCATGATCCCAAATATCATTCCTGTCCTATCATAATTGCTTCAGCCAACAAACTCTGGACTCAAATGTATTGCATATACTTGTAGAAGCCCATAGGAGATGCATATAATGCTAAGACTTTGTTTATCTAAAGAAGTTTCCAGGCAATTCCTCCTACGTGTGTCAAAACAGATAAGCTTACTGGAAATCATAGCACACATTCCATGCACAGGTATGGAATGGCGTTTGCTTCACTCATGGAGACATTCCATATTTCACCGGCTTGGAATGCAAGTGGTCTCTCCCTGCTCCTGGAGCTGGACTTTTGGGATCCCACTTCCCCAGGCAAAAGAAGGAGCTATCAGAAAATTAATGCCAACTCAAATAACAGAAAAAACTTCATATGCAATCTGGGCAAATAATAAACAGTGCTAATTACCTGAATGTAAACCCTTGACACATGGGCCTTACTGCGCTTCTTTCATGTTGTGATCCTGTATGATTGCAGAGCAGAGAGTGCTGCCTCATTCTTCACTTAAGCAGCTCTCATTTCGTGTTAAGGATGCAAGGGAAATATAGAGGAAAGGAAGTGCTAGAGTAGTCGTTGCTGACTCCCCCCCCCCTCTCTAACCACTGTACTGACATATGACACATACAATGATTAACTCTCCAGTGGCAAGCAATAAAGCTTTCTTTTCATTTTTTGGAAGCAAATTCATACTTCTAATGTACATTTTTTCCTTAAAAGGCTTTCAAATTTCAAATGCTTGATAACTGTTACCCATCAGAAATAAGGGTAATAGAGAGATTTTTTTCTTTGAACTGCATGATGTTTATCCCCTTAAGACTCAGGAAAGCTGAAAAGCATATAATTTCATTGCCATTTTTCAGGATCTCCCCCCATCCTGGGATAGGATAGGAGCTGGCTTGTGGGGGGGGGGGGGGGCTGGGGGCTGGTATGCATGTTCTTTTTCTCTGTTCTCTGGCTAAAATATCTTAGTGTGACCTGCCTCCCTTCTCCTCTTGGTAGAAAGTGTGTTATCCTTCAGCAGGTAACATATTCTGCATATTGGCCACTGCCTCTGAGGCTTGCCTCACCCTATTCTTGGCTTCCTGCTTATACAGAAAACAGCTAGATATTATTGGTGTGAAATGTTTTAACAATATTGCCTCCCCGCACCCACTCTTAAAACTGATAAGATATTTCTTTCAGGTCTCCTAAGATGTATAGTTTAGATACATCACTGTTCTCTAGGAGAGGCAGAATTGAATTATTGTATGTTGATTAAAGTAGCTCACAGGCAGGATCCTGTACGCACACACACAGACAGACAGACACTTACTGGAATGCAATTGTTTTACTTCTAGTTGTTACCAAAACAGATTCTGACAATATTTCAGCCGCATTCCAAAGCACCCAATTGGGTTGCTATTTGTGGAATAGTTTCAGTGCATGATTGCCAAGGGAAAACCTTCCCCTGCTGTGTTCTCCCTCAATTGCATCAGTACACCATGCTGTCTGGGTGCATGCGCCACTCTGCCTTGATTAGGTTTTGGCTGGCCAGAAGCAACAATCTTTATCCCCAGATCATATGGAGTTAGGTTAGACTGCAAGACAGCTACTGGCCCAAGATTATCCAATGAGCCACACAATGCCATAGGAGTGGTTTTGTTTTAGAATATGTAGGGTTGGATCCAAGATCTGCTTCCACCAAGAGAAAGGGACCTTCTGTGAGGAGGTGGTCTTGGCCTCCACGTCCCCCTGTTCGATGTGGGGGGTGTCCCCCTTCCCACAGCTCACCCCGTTTCACAGGCATCCCCAACTCTTTGTGTTGCATTTCCAGGGCACTGAAAGGGTTGCTGTGGGAAAGAAGTCCACTTCACTAGCACAGTTGGTCCAGGGTGCATCTGGATCCAGCCCATAGAGAACCATGAGATGAACAGGAGCAGTAAGCATCAATAGCCTGAATACTGTCTTTGATGGCAAGCTGACAATTCTCAGGCACATCACATCACAGTGCTGAGATACAAACTGACAGATTGATGCCGCACGAGGACAGCAAGCTTCTAGGCTCAGGGTTTTGTTTTGTTTTGTTTTTAAGGTGCAAGCTCAGCAAAATGGCATTAGTTTCAGGCACTTTGCAGAGACGGCCTGGAGACTGATGAGGAATCCTGAAGAAAGTGAAGGAAGTGTCAGCAGGTGCTAGGGATAAAGCTCCAATCTCAAGTAGTGGCAGAAGCATCAAACTGCGGTGCTGATGGACTCTTCCCATGTGAGGTGCTTACAGTTCCTGCAGGCATCAAAGATAAGTCCCTTTCCAAAAGGGAGAACCAAAACTCAGCAGAGCCTGAGGGAACCTGAAGATAGGGCTTCGTATATGAAGTGGTACAGCTATGGGAACCCACGTCCCTGTGTTAACAGACACATACTCCAGTCTTACAAAGAAAAAGCAGCTGTGACAACACCTTGACATGCAAATAGATTTTTCCTTATCACTGTCGATTATTCCTTTATTCATGATTGATAGTGATCCTATATTTATGGCATGGATGCCCTGTTTTTCTGGGAGAGCAGCGAGGTACATGAACAGTGAAAAAGCTCTTCTGTGATGATGGCAAAGTGGACATAGCTACCTTCCCTAGTGCTTTTGCTACTCTTAAGCTTGCTTTATTAGACAACAATCCGGTACCCACTCACATGGGATTAAGTAACACTGAACTCAATGGAGTTCTTTCTCAGTAGGCGGATATAGGATGGCACAGCCAGTTACAAGCATGGACAAAAAAGGCTGAAAGAACCCGGAAAAAAACATGCAGCATTGAATACATTTGTAAGCTGGCATCTTTCCTCCAGGGTGCCCAGGTGGAGCGCTTTGTCCCTTCCCTGTCATGGACACTCACAAAATCTATGCACAGTGGGCTAGGCTAAGAGATGATGAAAAGCCCCAAATTTTGGGCGAACGGGGATCCAAGCTGAAGTCTCCACAGTCCAGGACTGGCACACTGGCCACTACAGCATGCCACTGCTAGACTATATGGGCATCGATAGGGATCTCATAGCTCTCAAGGTCTCCCACATTCCATGAATCAGGGAGCGCCATTTACTTTCCGCAGCCTCAGAGGCAAAAGCCAAGTGCAAATCGAAAAACAGGAATACCTCTTCTGTTGTGGTGTCAGCTGCAAACATAGCCTGTTGGTGGTTGCTGCCCAACATTTCTCCTGTCCTGGCAATCCATTCACAGGAGACGCTCCTTCCTTGAAAGCCTTTTCCCCACCTTGTTGTGTAGCATTGTTGGCGGGTGATCTGAGCATGCCACTGAGGCTGGTATCCGAATGCTGCAGGGGCTTCTCCGGGTGCTGAGGCCAAGCTCTGCTACCCTGATATGCATCATACAACCATGAGCAAAGAGATGGGTGAACCAGATGTAAGATTTTATGGTGGTGGTGGTTGGTCACAATACAGAGAAAAGCCCTGCACTGGCTTCAGCACTGGCAATGAAGTTGTTCGGTGGAACAGTTTATTTTTCAGTACTGCAACGTCTCGTTCCTTCCACTACAACCCGGCCCAACAGATGGCATTGCACACATCACTGACACCTAGAAGAAAGACAACTGCTGATTGCTGCAACATCAAGTTCAATTAGACACTTAATGGGCTGGACTTTGAATTGTGATAACAAATTATAGAAACTGAAAGGCTCCATGCACTGCTGTGTGTATACACAGAGGGAACAGGGAAGGGAAGTGGTTGTGTGAGGCAAGGATGCATGGAGGAAAACATTTGACAGGGATTTAAAAGCAAAACTTGGAACACTGCTTTGCATCCCACTGCTGGGATTACATGCCCATTTTAGCTGACATTTATATGTTCCAGCATAAAACCCTAGACTGAAAACAGAATTGTAAATTAAGTCTGAGGGCTAATTCAGAGGATTTGCTTGCAACATTTGCTAGAATACAGGTTTGGCCCTACAGCATTTGCAGCTTCAGTCTTCTCAGCTATTGGAGCTGCTTGTTGAGGTTTATTGGTTACCTTGACATGCAATTCATGTCTATAAATATCTATTATCAGTGCATAAATAAGATAGAGAAATAGCAAAGGGAATTGGAATGTCCTATTTGGTCTAAGTGGTGGAATGCTACTTTGGAGTCCATATCCAAAGTTCCAACAGACCTTAGATTGGCTTTTGTTAAACAAAACCTTGTGTTCTGCATTTATTGGACACTACAATGTGTCTAATGAGGGTTTGTTTTGATCAACCAACTACTGCAGGCATAATACCACTAATGTTTCTTTAAATTTAAACCTTTTTTGCCCATGTTGCCTCTTTCTAGTGTGGAAGTTAGAATATGAATAAACTTTGCATTAGGACACTATCTGATGTTTTTTGATATACAGAAATGTTATTTAAAAAATTCAAATTTTATTATTTTTAATGATGTATCAGTTTCTTGGAAGTTAAAACTTGGATTTTCTGTGCCTCATTCCTCTGCCTCATGCTTCATATAACTGGGGGATTATAAGCAACCATACAGCAAAATCAAGCACATACACCATGGCACCCGCCTGACTTGAGGGCTACGATTTCCATCATACATGTAACCTTACCCCTCCATTATTACTTCGCTTGTTCTCAGGTATTTCTTGTTAGCAGGTGTTACTGGATATCAAATATATCTGGATCTGATGCTGTGCATGGAAGACTCGGTGGTGGCTAGAGACACTTTCCATCAACCCCAGTTAGAAATAAAATAGCTGTTGTTTTGATCTAACAAGGACTTAACAATCTTCCGTCAAGCCTTTATCACCTTGGGTAATGGGCAGCTGTCTGCAAGAGGACCTAGAAGAGCTTCAGGTGGTATAGAATGACATTGCTTGACATTTCCCAAGAGGGATGCACTGCCACAAGTACAGTGCTCCGGGACTTCATTGGCACCCTCTTCTTCTGGCCACAATTCAAAGTTCGAGGTCATTTTAATGGTTTCAGCACTTGTAAGGTGCACATTTGTAAGCTAACCCTTGGGTCATGAGACAGCATAAAAGTAAAAATAAATACTTACATAGATAAATTTAAGCCCCGCACGCCTTCTTAGACTTCTAAAGCTTAGTGACTCCCACCACCATCATGTTCCATTAAAATCCATAAAGGTTTGAGAAGGTTCCCTCTACTGGCAGGCTTTGTGTATTAGGCTCAGGGTGCAATGCAAGTCCAACAAGAGAAACAAGCCCAGGGACTTCCAGTTACAGAATTCTTTCCACCTGGAGACTTTAGAGAAGTCCAAGCATCTCTAGAGCCAATGGGGTATAATGGTTACATCATGGGACTAGGATTCTTGTCTCTGTGCCTCCTTAACCTCTGCTAGAAGTTTCATCACCTCATCTGGCTGAAGAAACTTTTGGAGGAAGAAGGAATTCTGGAGACAAGGCAGACTAGGAAAATAGTTCAGTACTGCCCCTCTAAACCACCCTTTAATCCTCATAGAGTGGAATAATGGCCAGGCATATAGAAAATATCTGGCTTGCAAATCCACAAGCCAAAATAGGTTTCTAATGAAACGGAAGCGTTTCCAGGCAGAGAGTTCAGTGACAAAAAACTATGGCTATTCCTCTTATACATTTGAAAATCTAGGGTGGGTCAAGAACATAAGCCCATAACAGATATGAAGAGTAGCAATTTGTTTTCAGGTAACAATACTGGACTGCCTTAAATGAGCAAGAAGGTGTCTTTTTTCCCTGTAAGACTGCAGGCTTGGGAAAGAAGTATCTGAAGGGAAAAGACTTATCCAGTCAGCTTGGACCCCGCTTGGACATTTTCCATGGCTCTAGATTATTCTTTTGTGAGTGGTTCTTAAGTAAACATGGGTGAGGAGAACCCATAGGTGTGGGACACACATAGGCCTGGACTCGCCTTAGTCAAGACTTCCCCAACTGGTTGCCTTGCAGATATGCTGGACTGCAACTCCCATAACTCCCAGCCAGCATGAAGGCTACCTTCAGAAGTGGGTAGTACTAGACCTTTTTTTAACCTGTTCACTCCCAGACCTGAATGGGGACAAACATGTGTGAAGTTTCCATGTAACTGAGGAATAAACTCCACCTAAACATATCAAATTTATTTCCTGCTCCTGGGTTTTCTGAGAGCCAGTTCATTAGTGAAAAGATCATAGAAGTGAGAGGCACACCCTTACCGCACAAACTTTAGGAATCCTTTTAAACTTTGGGTCCATCCAAAATTGACTCTCAATAAAATTATCTCCCTCTCCCTTCTCTCAGAACATATATTTTACCTCATTTTCAATCAGGCATGTGCCCACATGACTGAGACTTTATGATGCTTTAAACTTTAAAAATTAAAGTGATATGATTTATTTTGTTTTGTTGGCATGAGGGGGGTTGTTTTTGGTATTATAAATTAATGAACTAATGAATGAGATAGACAATAAATCTGAATTTCTAAAGATTGGATAGAGATTTTTTTTCTTTTTTACCCTAACTCACTAACAAAATATTTAAAAAATCGCAAGGCCATTTCAATTCATCTTTATTGCAATATCAGCTTTACCCTTAAGCTATCAGTATCCTGGAGGAAAAGCTATAAGAAAACCTTTCTGTAAAACACTAACATAAGAGCTAGGCCAACCAGATACAAGTAAATGCAAACTTAATAAGACAGGGCATTAAATTGAATTACAACAGAGCCTGTTGTTATGCATTTTATTACCACAACCTGATTCCAGAGCTAGACACTCATACCAAGTTAATGTCTACCTCACAATTTGGGGGAAAATGCATGGTTCAGCTTCTCCTGTCATCCACAATGTCTTTATCCTTCAAATCCTGCCTCTGATTTAGAAGCAGGCTTTTTTCCTGAAAGCACCACAAGCAATATTATTATTTTCCATGTCAGTGTGGTTGGATCACTTCACCTGTCTTGTGCTCTGGAGGAGAATCCCACAAGCTGAGCCATAACCAACGGTGTCATTCTGCTAGAACAAATGACATTGGGCTAATGGAAACAAAGCACGAAAGTATGTGCAAGAGGAGAATATGAAGTTACTTTTGCACAAGTGTGGTTGCAACTGTGGCCCTGCAACTATTCGCACAAGCATAATGTATAAGCTGCTGTATCAGCAGAGTTCATCTGAGCAGCCGTCCTCTGATGTACCAGTTAACCCTTCAAGAAACAATGTTTGCATGCCTGATTCACATGGCATGAAAACCCATTCTGGATTGTCACCAGGGATCCATTACATTCCCTGGACTCAGCTCCCTGGGCTCTGGCCTCTTTCTCACAGCTGTGAGCCTGACTTTCCAGCAAGTGCACCAAGCATTTACAAGACTCTCACCAGGAATCAAGTCCCATGTAACTGCTATGCAAACAGTGTCCCTCTGCCAGTTGTGGAATTTGTGCAGCATGTAACAGAAGGCAGTTGCTGCTTGTGCAACCGAAGTTCCATGAGCATTCACAGACTTCCTCCCAGCTTGGCTCACTTTCTAGGACAGGGCCAAGGATGAGACAACATCCACAAACTGAAGAGGGACAGAATCCAGGAAGTTTTGTTGCAATGCTAACTGCCACCCTTGTTCGTTTCAGAGTGGCTTTCTGTATTGCACAAACCCAGCAAGATGACTCAAGTGTTACACCACATGCAAGCAACTCATAGCTGGCTGTTAGATTGTTCAGGGTAGCTTCTCATAATGTGCAGACCCAGTAATGTGGATTCCATGTGGCAAAAGCTAAATAAATAAATATGAAAACCCACCCCTGACTACTCCTCACCGTGCCATCCACCACTCCCCCAGGTTGGTGCTTTGCTTGTCAGGGACTGGATTTATCCTCCTGTGAGCAATGGTAACATAGCATAGGCAAGACTCCACCCCCCCTCTCTCTCACATACACACTTTTTTCATCCCTCCCCCATGAGGGGGAGAATTTGGATATGGAAATTGGAGTGGGGAAGCTTAAATTGCTCCCCGAATCGCCACGCTGCCAAATTGGGGCACGTGTACTTTCCCAGAAATAAAGCCGTCACACATATTGTTGGGAAATTCAGATAAATCCTGGTAGAAGAAGGTTGCTTATATGTGTCTTTAGGTGTTATAAAATCAAACTTGTGCCGCTTTCTCAGAGAGTAGCAGAATTCCAGGCCAGGTTGCTCCTTAGCAGTGCTGTTCCTTTCAGAGACTGGAACTCCCAGTTTGCCTGAGCAACTATTCTTGTGCTAACAGCAGCAAAACTGATAAGGTGGCCAGAGAAGTTTGTTTGTTTCTTTTAGCAACATTGCAAACCCCCTAATTTGTATGATCCAATTCACAGCCTCAATAATCCCTGTACCTCAGTGATCACTATTTATTTTATTTATTTATTTAGAAAATTTCTATGCCGCCTCATTCGCTGAAGCCTCGGGGCGGCTCACAAAACATCAATTAAAATATAATACATTGAAAATATATATTTTATATAAAAATATAAAATGAATTAACAATATAAAATAAGTCACCCTGGCCAAAGAATAAAATAAGGAAATAATATTAGCAATTAAAATGACGTTTGAATGTTAATCGCCTGTAATCAACGCTATTGTATTAAGTCTTTGCAGATCTCTCACATTCTTTTTCATTGTGTCCTCATTATTTTGTCATCATCTGCCCTGCTGTGTACATGTGACTCAGAACCTATATTACACTCTGAATATGTTTTAAAGGTTTGTAGTTGGTGGTGAAGAACACTACCCGGCAGCATGCTGTTGTAAGTAAACTTACTTACCAATAAAAAAGCTGGGGTTCAAGGTAATTCAATCTTCTCTACAGGTCCAAGTGTTCATTCCCACCATTGGTAAGGAGACCCTGACAATATATATATACAACTGTGCTCAGAAGCGGAACAGGAGTAAAGGCAGGTTGAGCTGCAAAATCCTCCTGAGACCTTTACTGTGGAGAAGGCAGGAGGACAAAGAGGGAAACAAACCATCAAAAGCGAGCAGCAATGCATCTTAGACGGCCCTTGGGTAGACCACAGTGGCTTATTGTGATGCATGAACTGACCCCTGACTCATGACTACCTTCGAATGTTGCAGATTGCAGAAGGTTCTGAGGTGTGTTCTATGGAAGGTTTGAGGCTTTATGTAGTCAGTTCACCTCCTATTTGGTCTTTTCCTTCTTCCCTTCAGCTTTCCCCAGCATGGCTGTCTTCTCCAGAGAGTCTTGCTTCTTATGATGTGCCCAAAGTATCACAGCCTTGTTGTTGCTTCTAGGGAAAGCTCTGGCCCATTTGATGTAAGACCCACTTGTTTTCTTTCTGGCTGTCCAGGGTAGTCACAAAGCTCTCCTTCAGCACCGTGCTTCAGATGCATCCATTTTCTTCCTGCCAGCTTTCTTCGCTGTCCAGCTTCCACACCCACGCATAGTGATTGGGAATACAGTGGTGCAAACCTTGGCCTTGATTTCCAGTGAGAACATCTGTACATTTGACATGCTTTTCTTCCTTCATTGCTGCCCTTCCATGCCTCAGTCTTCTTCAAATATCTTGGCGGGAGCCTCCCTTGGAATTGATGACTGAGGTGAGGTATACAAAATCATTCACAATTTAGACGGCTGGAATTAGCCAGCTAATTTTTTTGAAGGCAATGAGGCTGTAGAGGCAATCCTCTCTCCTGTGCTCACCCCATGCTAAACTGAATGTCTGCAACCTTCTGTGGTGTAAGGTTAGGAACAGCCATATAAGATTTCACCCTATATGAACAATGCACTTGGATTTTATTCCAAAACCAGTAGATTGATGCAACATGCAACGTGATATTTATTTATTAATAATGCATATCAACCACCCAATATAATACAAATCTCTTATGTGGTTTACAATTAAAACTATTAAAAGCACCATTTAGAGTACACTACCCAACTGTTTTGAGAACAACCACCATGCTGAAAAAAATCAAAGCCAGAATCTGCGAAATGGAGCAGTACCATGACTAATCAGGGTGGATTAGAAGCCAGAGAAACCAATATATTTTCAGAATCACTCTCTGAATGTTTAGCAACTGTATTTCGACACAGGTGCATGGCATTTACATCCACTTTTGGTTTGTTTCTTTTGGTTGCCTAGCTTAGACAGAGCAGTGAGGTGGATTTAAAATGTCGTCTCTACCTAAGAGCCTGAGCAGTCTGGCCTGCAACTGTTGACAGAAATGTTTTAGACACTTCCATCTGGACCAGTCTTAAGCCCTGAAGGGTTAATCTATGAGTACAGCAAGAAAAGGGCCATGCCTCTGGCTCCTCCTCCGAACTCCTTTCAGCCCACCTGCCTCCACCCACAATGGCTGCATATTAGCCGAAGGTCTAAGGGATGGGAATGCCTGTGTGAGCTCCTCCCCCAAAGGCCCTGAACAGGTAGTGGAGCTTACACGGCTTTGGACCATCTTCCCATGGGTGGCAATAGGGAGTGGAGCTGGATAAGCCTGCAATGTGCAAGGCTGGCCTCCACCCCATCCAAGCATTAGCCTTCCATGCAGAGGGCTAATGCCTGAAAGGGGCTGCAGGGATTGAACCATGGCCATGGCATCATGGAAGAACACATGCCTGGAACGCAGAAGGCTCCAGATTCACTGTGACAGCTTTGCCCAGCACCATAAGGATAAAATTGCTCAAATTTGCTGGATTCCACAGTTGTTGAGATCCTAGAGCAGGTAGTGTCCAGAGCACCATCTGGTCCATCTTAGTTGGATGAGTTTCAATTGTTGCAACCTGAGGATGTGGACAAGGTGCTTGAACTAGTCCAGGCTACCACCTGCCTACTTGTCCCTTGCCCCTCATGCTGCTCATCAGAGCCAAGGACGGGATATGCACCTGGGTCCAGGAAGTTATCAATGCTTCTCTGAGGGAGGGTCAGGTTTCTGCCCCTTTGAAGGAGGCAATGATCAGGCCTGTCCTGAAGAGAGCGTCCCTGAACCCAGAGATAGCTGCCAATTATAGACCAGTAGCTAATATCCCATTCTTGTGCAAGGTCCTTGAGCAGGTGGTAGCCAGGCAACTTCAGGTGCTCTTGGAAGAAGTGGATCATCTCGACCCATTTCATTCTGGCTTCAGGCCCAGCTACAGAATGGAATCTGCCTTGGTCACCCTGTACGATGACCTGTGCAGGGAGAGGGACTGGGGGAGTGTGTCCCTGTTGGTCCTCCTGGACATCTCAGCGGCTTTTGATAGCACCAACCATGCTATCCTTCTGGATAGGCTAGCTGGTTTGGGATTTGGTGGCACTGTTCTGCGGTGGTTCCCCTCCTACCTGTCTGGCTGATTCCAGAAGGTGGTGTTGAGGGAGTATGGAACATTTGCCATGGAGTTCCCCAGGGTACCATGTAATCCCCCATGCTTTTTAGCATCGACATGAAACCTCTGGGAGAGGCCATCCAAGGTTTTGTGCTGCAGGGTCAGTAGTACACTGATGACACCCAGCTCTGCCTCTTACATCTAGTCCAGGTGAGGCAGTGGCTGTCCTTAACCGGTACCTAGCTGGGGTAATGGGTTGGATGAGAGCCAATAAATTGAGGCTCAATCCAGATAGGATGGAGGTCCTGCTGGTAGGCAGTTCAGCCCTACAGGTGAGTGACATCTGCCCTGTTCTGGCTGGGGTTTCACTCCCCCTAAAGGACAGGATGAACAGTTTGGGGGTGCTCCTCAATCTGGAGCTGCCCCGGAATCCCAGGTGGCAGGTGGCGAGGAGTGCCTTTCTCTTTGGTTGGTCTACCAACTGCGCCCTTACCTGGATGAGCGATGCCTCGCAACAGTGACCCACTCTATGGTAACTTCCCGACTGGATTACTGTAATAAACTCTACATGGGGCTGCCCTTGAAGATGGTCTGGATACTTCAATTGGTTCAGAACAGAGCTGCCGGGATACTGACAGGGACTGGCAGGTCTTCACATATATCGCCGGTCCTCTATCACTTAGACTGGCTACCAATTGAAGTCCGGGCCCAATTTAAGGTGCTGGTGATGACCTATAAAGTCCTAAATGGCTTTTTATTCTCCCAATATTTTAATTGTTGACCTGTTTTAATTGGTGGTTTTATATTTAACATTGGATGCTGTGCAACCGCTACTCTTATTTTTATTTTATTAATCTGTTGCAAACCATCCCAAGAAGTCTATGAAGGGATGATATAGAAAAGTTTTAAATAAATAAATATTTTACCTCGTTCTATCTTTTTAGCTGGTATGTTTTACACCCGTGTATTTTATCCTTTTAATAAACCGTTTGGTTTCTAAGCTTGGGTGTGCTGTGTACTGAATCCCGTGACTGGTCCAGGATTGTGGGACCAGGAAAATCTTGGATGGGATTTGGCCCAGTTGGTTGGGGAAGCAGTAAATCCCTGATAGCTTTCTGTTACCGTATCACATCCAAGAAAAAACAAGAGCACACTTCTAGCCTTCTGCATGGAAATAGGGACTGTTTTCTAAATGTAATTGACCTCATCTCACTCTGTTTAATTGGTTTTATTTTGTGGAGAATGCCTGGAATCTAGTTAATTTGCACAAGAATATGGATTTCAGCCAAAGATTATGGATTTCAGCCAAAGATTGTTTCTCTTACCATTCTCTTTTTACACACACACACACACATATCCTGTTATCATTCTGTGCCATAGTGAAATTAAAAAAACTTCTAGGCAAGCTGGAATCAATGTGAATATAAAATTGCTCCCTGGTTAATGTAACTTTATTCCCTATCAGTAGTATGATTTTGCCCAATTACACATTTCCCACTTCGATTAACTTTAAATGAAAGTTCCATCAATACTAAAGTTCACTTCACAACACATTTTACTAACCCTTGTCTTGTTATCGACAGTCTAATCAATACTTTAGTGTTGCTTTGCCACTACTGAAATGGGCAAATGGATGCTTTTAAGAGAAAATAATTATTTTCTTTATGAATTTAATTCCATAAAGATTAAAATGTTGTAGCTTAAAGATCTTTCAAGACACAAACCAATTCAGGAAAAAGACAGGAACATGTCCTAAGCACTCAGCATGCTCCAGCCAGCTATGTAGGAGTTGTTTCTGCCTCAGCATGCACAAGTTTCTGTGAAATCTTTTTATTCCTCTGGGTTTTCCAAAACTTTTAATGATGATTTGTCAGCTCACAGTGTAAGAAAAAAATATGGATTGCATTTTTCTGGTAATGTATCCCCTGTTGTGCATCTTGTTTGATTAAATATTGCAGAACAGGTTCACAGAAAATATAATAGTCAAACGTGTATGACTTAAATCTAGGAACAACAAATGGGGAGATTTTCTCAAATAAGCTCAGGGTCATCAAGGGGATTCCTTGGGTATGCGTCAGGGCCACAGAAGGACCTACCATGCTGAAGCCGGACTTTTCCCAACCTCCTCCAGGTAGAAATGGGTACAGGCAGCTGCAACTAGGCCAAGAGGCACCATTTTGTTTCTGCCAGTGCCTTGGAAACCACCAAGTGGGAAAAGCAGTGAAGTACACCTCTCTCACTTCCTGTCAGGAGGGCCCATCTCTGCCTCCCTGCTGCCTCCGAGAGGTGTTCCAGGGACCCTGCCAGCCACTCTCCCAAGCAGCACTTGTTGCTGCAGGAGATCAATGGCAGGGCTCTCCAGAGCACACTGCTAGATGCATTGCCGGATTTTTCTTACCACGGGCAGCCACCAACCTCTGTCCACCATTCCCGTCTGCTGGGCGGACCAGCTGCTCTCTCACCTGTTGACCGGCTGCTCACTCCTGCCTTGTGCTGTGGCCCCAGGGTCCCTGCAAGACATCAGCTGACCTCTTGGGACAGTATGGCTGACCTCTTGCAAGAGCTCTAAGGTTGGGGCGCAAGGTGGGAGCAGCTGGCTAGGCTGGCTGGTCAAGCAAATGAGCGAATAGGTGGCCAGGACAGCCGAATGACGGGCTGAGAGGGAGCGTGGCAATGGCAGCAGAGGCTTCAATGCCACTCATCCTGAACAGCAAGATACATTGCATCACTCATGGTCATGCCTTTTGCCTTTTGATTTTGCTACTCAGCTAGCTATGAAATAGTATTTTGTCCTCAGGATGAGCTTTGTTGCTCCCATGCCAAGCTGAAGTAATACAGAGCAGATGAATGCAACCCAGTTTGGCAGAGATCATCGCCACGATCACATGCGTGACTGGGGGGAAAGGCAATTGTAGGACAGTGGCACAGACCCCATTTGCTTATCATGTGGCTGCAGAACTTGTTGGAAGCAGCAATCTTGTCCACCATTGTGCTTAACCATTGATCATACCAACTGAGGAGCATCTGTGAATCCTCCCAAGACACATCACTTCAAAAGCTACCATTTCCGCTGTGCCTGTCACATTTACAGAGCTTTCGCAGGAGAGGAAGTTGCAGAATTTGAAAAAGCCATGAATCCTGACGATTCTTCAAGCTGTGGTTATTGTTCTTCCCTTCATTCACTCCACCATGCATACTTTGTCATGGTATATAAAATCGAGGCTGAGTCACCATGCTGCTTTTAGAGCATTCTTCAGTAGAGACCTTGCTCAGTAATGGGGAGTTATCATTTCTGCCCCGAGGCACACAACCGCGTCCGTCTCGTCTCGAGGAGACTGTGAATCTGCCTCTGGTAAAGGCAGGCGCAATGACGGCACTGCAGAGAGTGGCAATGCTTTATGACTTGATAAGCAAAGGTGCTTTGTAACCAACTTTATAATGCTTTTATAACCAAAGGTTTATATATTGTTATATATATAACACAATACAATCCCTACGGGCGCTGAAGCTGCTGCATGGTAGCAGGACCACTGCTAACCTGATGGGATGCTGGCACTTCATAGCAAAATTGGGGATGAGCCCCAACTAGGGCTCCAGAAGGGGGCAAATCAGTGGCGCTCATAGAGGGCAGTTCGGTGACTTTCCCTGTGCCAAAGAAGCCTTGGTTTGAACTGCTTTCTGGTTTCCAAGAGCAGGCATGCCATTCTCACACTAGTAAATCTTCGTGATATCTATTACATTTCTGTTATGCAGTGTTGGTACCTCAATTATAATGGTTCATTATTCTGAAGACCAACACCCAATTAAGACATATTGGTTGATCAATGGAATAATGAATTGATTAAATCTGCAGAGAAGTCAGAACAAGAGTACTTAAACAGAAATGGTCAAGATATTCTGTCATAGGCACCTTCTTAGGAGAAGCATCCTCTCCCATGTGAAAGAAGAGGAGGAGAAACATCACTTAAGTTGTGTAGCTTTGATGACGTACTTGTATTAAAAAGCAGATTTCTAATCTGTTGCCTGGTTAATTGAGGCACCATTAACCATCAAGCAGAAGTTATTTTTTAGCTCAATTAATCCACCAACAAGTGATGAAAAGTTTTAGCCCTAATTATTATTACTGTAAAAGCAGGTCAGGTAGGTGTGATCTGCTCACATTCTTTGTCCAATTAACGATTTATCTCAGTACTGTGATAATCTGGGGAAAGCCTCTAGGATGCTCTATCAATAATGACATCTCTATGGCCTTTACCCAATGGCTCTTTGACAATGGATTTCAGTATGAATTACATCAGGCTTTTATATAACTTGACAAGTTTCAAGCATGTTAAAACGCATCACAGAAACTCAGTTTTGTCTTAGACAGAAGTCTGTGACCAGCTTAAAGATGATACTTTGCAGGCAGAGCTGAGGGAAAATGCTTAATTTTCAGCATGGACTTGGACTGATCCCCCCCCCCCCCGCCACGTGGTCTAACACTTCTACATAATGTGAGCTGGCATTTGGACAGGCAGGACAGAAACTGCTTACACCTCACCTTAAAGTCCTGGATGTACCTGTTAAGCTGCATCTCTTGATATTTAGTCAGACAGCATCTCTCAAATTGCCTTAAGCTTCAAGAATGAGCAACTGCCTAGATGCTAGTAGAGAGAGCTGTTCAGGAGCGACTTTAATATTCTAAATGTTGTATACGAGCTGCCACTATCTAAAAATGCTTGGTGGGAACACCCTTCATGCCTGCTGTTGAAGGGGAAAATTTGATACAGGCACCCAGACAGCCCCCTTGTTCTCCATTCCCAATGGTTATTTAATGTTTCAACCTGTTTTTCCTTCTTGAGAAAGAACATGGAAACTTAATAGCTATACATGCCCAGCTGATGGAAGCAGGCCTGCCAGTATTCCATTTCCTCCCTGAAGCTATATTTGCTCAAGCAGCTTTAGAAAAGAATAGCTCTACTGTGGTAAATCAATAGTCCACTCGTACAAGTTTCTTTCTTTCCAGCACTGACTGTTTTCACGAGTTTCTGTGTCCATGGGAGAACAAACAAATGGAACGCACCTGTGGGACACCCCATCTTTCCACAACCTGGAGGTCTTCAGATCTGTTGGTTTACAACTGGCTGGGCGATGCTGGGAGTTGCGGTCCCACACATCTAGAGGGCTGGGGAAGGCTGGGATATAGGAGAGTGAATGTTAATCACTGGAATCTACCATTTACTAAGTCACACCCCTGGTCCTTCTAGCTCAGTATTGGAAATACTGAGTCACTCTCTGGGCTTCCAGACAAAATCCTAGCCTTGTGTGAGACACCAGAGATGAACCTGGGATTTTTTGCATACAAAGCAGGTATTCTACCTTGGCACAGAACATAAACCTTTTGGTGTCCTATTAGGAACATTATAAAAAGCATAACTGAATGGAAACAACAAAAGATAAAAGACAAGAGTATAACTGGGATTGGTACCTAATTACAGAATGGTGAATTAATTTATCTGCATTTTAACCAATGCATCAATTAATTGCATCTAAATTAATTTGCACACTACCAGAACTTCAATATAGATGCAATTTTCCCCTATTGAAAGGAGTTTAGGATCATGTTTACTTATTAATTTGCATGTCACTAGTCCTTGTGTAATGGCAGCTGGACTTTCCTTCTATTTTCTGTTTCATCGTCTATTATACAAAGCAGAGAGTTAAAATTCGTAAACAAAGGCATCAACTCACATTCTCACCAGGTGAAATATGCTTCCATTGATTCAAGTGGACCCCACAAAAGCATGCAGGATAATAATTATGCACAAAAGATGTGTGTAAATGAATTATTAAACATACAGTCAGAGCCTATCAGCCATTAGCTTACAGACAGAATCCATCAGGCTGGACTTTAGTGTCACAGCACTTACAAAGGGAAACAGCTTTGTCACCAAAGAATACCAGTTTACCTCCATTTTGTTCTCACACATTGTTTGTTTCTCCATTTTGTTCCACAGTCTGTTCATTCTGTCTCTGAACATTTGTTCAGAGGTCAGCAAGCCAGGAAAGACGCAGTTCTGGGTCCAGTCCCCAACCTCTGTTGAGATGAACAATAGTACTTCCTGTTCATTTTTGTTTCAAGTCAAAATGCTTAAACTCCCACATATCCTAATGCAATCAGGACAACATCTTACCACTTATTAACTGACCATTCAGAGTCCTGAGTTCTTTCCCAATTTGCTACTGGAAGCCCCACAATCCCTCTCCCACAGAAGCCCCATCTCAAAGTGGAGCAACAGACTGGCCTTCTAGGCCCCTTCCAGCTCTACTATTCTATTCTGTCTACTATTCTATTTCAGATGTTGGCACAACATTGTTGTCATGGCATCCAAGCAACAATCAGTGCTGATACATGAACATAAGATGCTGCAAGACTTCCTAATCTCTGGGAACATGTATAGATCATCCACAGGCACACCAGCACATAAAAGATGTATCACCGTTCCTCAAATCTCTAAAAAAACCAGGCAAAATAAAAACAAACATGATTGCAGAATTAGTGTCAGCTAAGCTCTTTTGTGATCAATACAATGCATTCCTTGCTCTAACAAAGGATGTTTGTAAGCAAGTGTAAAACAATTTATCCTTCTTAGCCTTTAAGCATCAAGGGTCAGCAGAAATGACAGCCAAATAATTGTTTAAAATTATATAACTAAGTACAGTTGCTTATTTCCTTTTAATAATGGATTTCTGAATAGGCAATCTTGGAGCTATGGCCTATGATTTTCTTGCATTGCTTAGCAACATGTGCAAATATAGAAACACAGATGCAAAACCTAGTGACCTTTCTTTTGTGTGCAAATCTGAATGCTTAGCTATTTCTGTGCAATGTATGAAAAGTCATGATTCAAACAGTGAGATGTTCATTTCTGATTTACTAGTTTGAAACAATTAAATTAAGTGACTGCCAGGAGTATCACAGAAGCCGAAATTGGCTCTAATTGGCAAGGCAAATCTACAGCTTGTCAGCCATACTAGCAGTGCAATCTCTCTCTCTCTCTCTCTCTCTCTCTCTCTCTCTCTCTCTCTCTCTGCACATTCTTAGTGCAGACCAAGTGAAGAAGGGAGCATTTCTGAAAAGGGAGAATGTATTCAGCCATTTATGGCAGGGAATGACATCATAATGCCACCACAGAGTAATTCTTTCAGTGTGCAGATGGGTTGTTTGATTATGGCAAGACAGAAACCCCACCAGCTCTTCAACAAAAGTCCAAATTATGGTGGAGGCTCTAAGCCCTGTGGTAGGGTCTCCAGTATTCCAATGGCTGGCTGCCAAGTCAAAACTAAGCAAATAAAGAAACTGTCACATGGTGGCCCAGCACAATCAATGCCACAGATCATCATCTGTTGCTGTAAACAAAGAGACTGAGCAGGTTCACACCACACACTAAACCATTTGGGAATTTTAAATAGGGACCATGGTTAACATTCCCCGGTTCCCCACAGATGATTGGGCCCAGCAGTGGTAGGTTGCCATAGTTCAGCAGGAACCCATGGCAGACAGCTCAGGGCTGCAGGGAACTATTCCTCCCTTCCCTGTTTACATAAAAACTGTGGCTGTATTTCCTGAGACCATTTCCAGTGATTCCTGGTTCACCTAACACAGAGGGCGGAAAACCAAAACCCACTTTAAAAAGCTGAGTTGACGAGTGTCTTTAATAGGTGTTCAGCAGGCATAGGTTGTTGTCATTGCTTTTAGTTCTGTGCATGTCACGCGGGTATGTTGCCTTGTTGAGCTGATTGACAGAAGAGTTATATGTATGTTTTCTTACTTGATCTGAGGCATCATTAATGCATATTGGGACCATCCGTCCCTGGAGTAGCCAGTTCTTCTTGGGTGCAGGTTTTCTCTCACCTCTGCACATCACATGTATACTTCCAGACATATCCTACCAAAGATGCAGGAGCTCTGCCCTCCTGTACCCCATAACCTGGATTTGAAGCTCTACATAACAGGTATAGCATGAGTCACCATGTCACAGATAAAGTCTTAGCCACTGGACTGGGACAGAAGCATCTGGAGACAGGTTAGAGCTGCCCAGAGCAGCCGTGGAAAATCAGTATGGCAGCAGAAGTTGGAGAGGGAGGTTGTCAGGAGACCCATTCTCAGGACAAAGGAATGAGCCATGCATGTTTTACAGGACCATGGAGAGCTCCAAGGTAAAATGACTTATTCCAACTGTCAGAGCTGAAGTGACCCTGTATATACTGGAGCTGACTGTGTGTGCTTGGGGAGGTGGGGAGGAGCACTGCTGAATTTCCAAGCTGTTGTCAGGATCCGAGCATGAGTGACCCCGCAAATGCCTGCAGAGCCAGGAGCACCTTAGCAGAGAACAGCTGAGGGGCAATGATGCCGTGTATCCAGAGACCCTGGAGACCAGTGTAAAAAGGCCTCCCTGCACTGCTGCAGCAACAGCAGCTGTCTTGGTGACTCCCTCCTGCTCTGCCTTCCTGCATGACCTTGTCCGAAGCCTGGTGCCTGCCCGCCCGCCCTGCCTGCCCACCTGTCTACCTTCCTTCTGCCTCACTCCAGCCTGTTCCTGCCTCTGTCCTTGTCTCCAGCCTGGCCTGGTCTTCCCTGGCACCTGTACCCATCTTCCCTTCGCTTGCCTGCTCTGGAACGTTTTTGTCTTTTTGGAACTTGACATTTGGATTGTGAAATCTTGGACCGTGTTGCTGGAATCTCTCTTCTCCTGGCATTGACTCTGCACTGTTAACCGAACGTTCCTCTTCCTCCTGGTCCTTTGAACCTGCTGCAGGGCTCCACTTTGCACCTGTGCCCTGGTCATGGTGTTCCAACCGCAGTTCCTGCCCACCTGGACCTTACAGCAGCTCTCTGATATAGGCAGTGCTGGAGACTGCTGTTCCTAGGAGGTGGCGTGACAACGCACATGCACTTGCGGCTTGTGCAAGCAGCATAAGCCATGAGAGAACTCTGGAAAGCAGTGGGATTTATCCAGCCACCACACAAAAATGTGCAGCATTACCAAGCAAGTTCTGAATTTTGTTGAAGGGAATTCACTTATCAGTGGGACTTGCGATCCAGGCCTATGTGCCAGATTTCTGAAATCTTTCCTCCTGGACTTTTGAGATGTAATGACTGTAGGAATTAGGAATATAAACATGAACTTATGCCATATATTACAATGTATATGTAAGGAGGATCCACATTTGAATGCAATCCTCCGTCACTCTTTCAGTATTTCTAGGCTGTTTATATTAACCCATATTCTCAAAATGCAAAAAATTTGTCAGACTATAAATACATGATATGATATGATATGATATCATGAATTTGTTTCTGTATCTTTCCAGCATTTCAGTTTTACAAACATGTATGTTCTCTTGCGGACTAGAAGCATTGCTAAAATGTGAATATTTATATTCCCACAAAACTCTTCAAAAGTACTAGTCATTCCTATCAGTTGCAATTTGCTTACTGCAATATCAAGTGGTTGCTCCAAGTTATGAGGATTTTATATTTCAATCCTCAATAGTACAACATGCTAAACCCCTTGGAAATTTTAAATACACACTGTGGTTAAAATCTCCCCACCACCACCCCCCCTGGTTAAAATAGGAAGGTGACTTTCAAACCACATTGAATGCTATATAATAGAAAGCCGAGATCCAAATGTTGAGAGGAATAAATAAAGTTTTCCTTTCCTTTCTTGCCATCAGTTTGCCATGAAACTCCCAGGGTTGCTTGCAAACGAAAGCAATAAAAACAGTCAATTTCAACAGTACTATTACAATGCAGTAATAAAGTACAAGCAGCCATACACTCCCCATAGAAAAAGCAAGCAAGAATACTGTCATTGTGAGCAGCTTAGCAGAAGAAGCACAAAAGACCTCGGTGAAGCAACATAATGAGCGCTAGGTGAGACTCTCAGGGGAGAGAACTCTGATCAGGATGGGGCACCATCAAGACAGCTCTTTTTCTGCAGAAGTGCTCCAAAAGATGGAGCCAGTAGTTAGGCAGGTTAATGCAGAATAGGGTTTCAAAGTCATATAAGGCTTTAAAACTAGATTCAAAGGAGCATAAATGCCTTGGAAATAACATTTTCCAGTTATGTAAAACAGAAATGTAAACAGATTTCCTCACCCTTGTAAGGCAATTTGCACTCACCAAACCTCATTTTTCTGTACTGCTCTAACAAGATTGCCTTGTCTTCTGCTTCATGGGAGCTGATTCCAGAGGCGCAGAGCTGCTTTTGAAAAAGCCTTCTCCCTTGTCTGCAGCAGCCTAGCTGCCCTTACCGGTAGACAAGCGAGAAAGGTCTCACTGATGACCTTAGAGTGCTTATAGGCTGGTACAGGAGAAGTGGGTCCTCCAAGAAATGTGGGCTTTTTCAGGCTTTCATGGTTAAAATCAGCCCTTTAAAGGAGGCTTAGAAACGCTCTGGCAAGCAGTGCGGTTGACACAGCGCTGGTGTCTGTCACACACACAGCAAACCCAGTTGCCACCTGTGAAACTCCTGAACTTTAAAGGCCGTCCCATTGCAGCGGCTCAGCCTGGCTCGCACCAGCGCATGAATGACCAGAGCATGCTCCTCAGAGGTACTGTGGCTTCTAGCCCACCAGACACTAAATCTTCCCCTCATTATTACAGAATATCACACAAAATGCTTTCATAGCTCTGATTTAGGAAATGTGCAGTTAGCTGTAGAAAAGGGGGAGTTACGTCATACTGAATAATTTAAGAGAAAATGAGAAACAGGAGCTTGTTCCAATGCCAAACTGCTTTCCAAATCCATTGCACAATAGACTGTAAAAGAAGAACTGTGCATAATTCCAATGAATGTTTCTTCTTGGAGCTTCATATCCATTTCCTGCCTTGGCTGTGAACCAGGCAGATAGGCCAGGGTTGAATTGATCTGTGGATTTAGTCTCTGTCCAGAGGCGGCTGCTAAATTAAACTGTCCTTTGGTTCCACTATGAACTCCACTCTGTAGGCAAAATCTGCCAGGGCTGTTTGGCCTCTTATCTGGACTTCCTTATCAGCCCAGCCTTGTATCATATGTAGCCCCTACCTCTTGGCTATTCAAGAATTGGCAAAATGCAATACATATTTGGATGTGCACAGACATTTTCATGACCTAAATAAACATTCTTGGTGATCTCTGTTTTTTCTCAGACTGATCTGAAGAGGATCCAAGGGTAAGAACATGCTATGTGACAACGTAGGCTCTGAATTCTGGCCACGCCACATACATGGCAGCATTGCAGGCTAATACGTGGAAAGGTGCAGGAGCCCAACAGCCAGCTCCTCTAGCTGCCTCAAGAGTCAGGTTTTCACCGCCCTAGAGTCAAGCTCCAAAAATGCCTCTTTTTAGGTTTTCTGGAGAACCGAAGCACATGCTGTAAAGCAGAGTTTGGAAAATCCTTTCAATTTGATGACCCAAGGCTTTTTTTTTTGGGGGGGGGGGAATGACACTTAGCAGCCGCATTTCAGTACTGAGAAAAGCAGAAGTCAAAGTGGATGGAGCAAAAACCAAAAGGGGCAGGGTCTAATTCAGCCCCCAAAAGATAACATTAATACTGCTAGCAACTAAAGCTTAGGAAACCAATTCTTACCATTTTGAATGGGGAGGAAATGGCACAGAAAACCCAACCCTCCATGACTGAAGAAAAGGGAGTGGGGAAAGAATCTGGGGGGGGGGGAGAGGCTGGGCAGTGGGCTGGATTGAGATCCTAAGAGGGCCTGGTTTGACACCTCACCCCTGCTGCAAGACTTGTGTGTACATGATGCTGTGCCCAAAGTGGCAATTATAGAATAACCCGAGGGCTAGGCAACATAATCATTGGGATCCATGGGAAGAAACAGGCAGCATAAGCATCAAGACAACTCAGACCTTAATGATTCCACACCGGCCAGAGAGCTCACATTCCCCTGTCCTTTTCCATACCAGGAAGCTACTGATAGTTTTATTTCACTTGCATCAGCAGGGGGATTGTTCCGTCCTGTTTTTGCCAAGACCAGCCGCAAGGCTTAACATGACGTGGTGCACACAGCCCAATTGGCCATGGTGCCCATAAACCAGCATTGGCTTGTTCTGCTGTCTGAACTCAGCATAGCTGTTAACAATCCATTCAACACGAATGTTGGTTTAGAAGCCACCATGGCTTGCTGCCTGTCTACTGGTGGGGTGGGAGAGCCATTCAGTAGGCACAGGAGTTGCTTTGTAGGCTAGGGAGGCAGCAGAGCAGGTGTCTCAAGTGAATGAATGGGCTAGTCCGAAGAGATAGTGCTCCAGCAGAGCAAAGAAGAAATTGCGCATCTCGATAGTTTGCTTCTATCAGACAGAGGCAAAAATGATGAACCAATTTACAACCCATTCTTCCACAGCAAATCTGAGGCAGCAGCCATGACTCACTTTCATTTTTTTTTCTGGTGATGGATCAACATATTTGGGGAGAGTGTGAGGGTGGGACACAAAATGACACCTTCCCAAATCTGGATTCTGTTTATTTTTTCTTTAGTTTAAAGAATGGCATCTGTGACAACTCTTAAAAAAGCAGAGATTTTCCCTCAGAATGCCTCAGGAATGGTACAAGCATCATACTATTAGCATCACTATGGAGGAAAAGATGTCAACTGGAGCTTCATGCAGGGCTTTTCCCACTTCTCTTAGTCATTGGAGGCTTTCCCTTCCCTTCCCTTCCCTTCCCTTCCCTTCCCTTCCCTTCCCTTTTATTTTCTTAAGCAAACTGCCACCACTTCCCCAGTGAGCACCAGTTCCTCACCTCACCAGCATCAAATATTTTGGGATCTGAAGAAAATCACACCCATTTTTGGTGGAGGGACACAAAATTTGGGAGAAGCAACCATTTTGTTGAGCTTTGGTACAGCTTCCTAAACTCTGCTTGGAGTTTCTACCAGGCTCTGATCCCAGAATACGTGTTGATTGTTGCTTTCTGCCTTTTGAGGAGGGTTCCATACACACATCATGCTGAGAGATGACCACTGAGCCTTCTGCTTTGGTTTACACTAGTCACCATCAATGCGCCAGTAGTCCCAGGGTAAATATAGAGGGCCTGCACGTGTGTGTCCAGTCTGATTATTTGAGGTTTCCTGACTTTGTAGGCTCTACCTTGGTTCATACAATGTGATAATTCACACTTAGGGTTTACATATTGATTGAGTGTGGTTTGCCATTGAACTGTGGGTCCTCATGCTGTCTGAATTCAGCTGGGCCAACAAACTGTGTTTTGTTAACCACAAACAACTCACACTTCACAATCCAACAACCAACTGGGTTCTCTTCATTGGTTGTTCATGGTTATCAAGCCATGGCTTTTTATTAGGGTTCAGTTCCCCTAAAATGCCGTTCTAAAATAGTGAGGGCAGCTTCGTGTCTCGAAAGTGATAGTGCAGGAGGCAGCAAAGATAAGCCACCTCCCTATGGATATTGGAACCTAGTCATCCCATTGAACACAATGGTTCCGTTGAACCTTTTCAGCCTCTTCTTGTATGACAGGTGATTTCAGAGAAGTGGCTGAAATAAGCCTAGGAAGAACCATCTAATAAGAACCATCCTACTCCAGCATAAAAAGTCCGTTACATCCAGATTTTACAAGCAGCACTAGTTATAAACAAGCCAACATTTCCAAAGCCAGTTGACTAATTAGAACAGAATCATCATAAGACACAGAGGAATGGGGGCTTCATACCATCACCAATAGTTTTGTAATTATGACAGCCTCCGCACCCTCATCAGCAGATCACTGCATGCAAGATTTCACATACAGTTGTTGACCAGAGCATGATGATGATACAATTAAGAGGCATGACTACAGAAAAAGGAAGAGTAAGTTAAAAGGACTGCTTTTCCTTGCTTTCATTGCCAACTGGTGGGGAAAACCTCACCAAACAGCCTTAGTGGTACGTAACTCCCAGCTGTTTTAGGGTGCAAACTTTCCATCAGACTACCAGTGTCATCCTTCATGATGCACTATTCAAATTGTACCCTGAAGCAGCAGGTATGAAAGTTATTCTTTCCGGATTTTTTAAATGAATTGCTGTTTTTCAAAATGCCTGCTGAACTGGCATGAACATCCAATGAAGGGCTATTTTCTAGCTATTTCAAAGGGTTGCCATGTTTCTTATGCTTTTACCAAGAAAGCGAGAAGCAGAAATTTAGCAGAGAGAGTTCTTTAGATTCCCCCTAGCACATTTCTCTTGTCTTATACCAGTGGTTGCTGAAACAGAATTAGGATTTAGATGGAGGGACATGTTAATCCATAAGGAGTTGTTCTTACCTAGCATATGGCCAGCTCTATGGTATCCTAAGTTGGTAATCAGGCCCAGTTCCAGATTTGAGAGGGCACTAACCAGGGTCCTCCTGCCTTGGGGGTTTTGAAAGCAGCGGCAATTTGAATCAGCACTTGGAAGCATCATTTCTTTCCCCAAAATTCCTCTGATGTAGTACCACTGTGGGCCACCATGGGAAATGTCGAAGGCGCCACCCAGTGCCAGTTCGAGCCTCAGGACACCAGGAAAGAGTCAGTGCTGCAGAGACAAGTGAAGACCTGGGGGTGGGGAAAACTCCAGGAAACAAATGGGGGGAATTGGAAACATTTGGGAAAGACTTTTTTCAGTCTTTTCCAGGTATTTTTGAGATGTTTCTTTTCTCAGATCGTTCTGGTTCCTGCATTTTTGCCAGGCTTTTTAAAAAAGGCCTTCTTACCTCCAGTGGTGAGCCATAACCAGACACTGAAGCCTCAGCAGCTGCCTACGAGTGCCATATCTTGATGCTAAGTCTGGACATGATTGTGGCGAGCTCTGCTCAGACCTTCAGTCCTTCATGTTGCCAGATCCACAGAAGGAGTGCAGCAAATGCTTTCTGGCTCTGTCCCCACCACTGTGCCCCATTGGCCAGCCCCTGTCAGGATCCGGGCAGCTCCAGAACTCCATCTGCTGGCAGGCCCCAGAATCACAGGCCTGCTAGTAGCAGGTTGAGTCCCAGGCCCTGCTGCAGCTGCCAGGGTCTTGATGAGTCCCATTGGGAGCCACAGGGGAAAAGCTACATAGGAGGAGGCTCCTCCCCCCAGGTCACCAGTGCTGTGGTCTCTTCCTGCATCTTGGCAGACCTTTGCCTGATCCTGTTCCTTCCCTTGCCCTGCTTCACCTTGCCTTGTTGCCTGGCCTACCATGCCTTGTTGCTCCGGATCCCTGCCTGCCTGTCCTCCCACAAGACACCTGCTCCTTGCTTTGTTGTTTACTTGACTATAGAACTCCTACCTGCTGTGACTATGCCCATCCCTTGCTCTGTGCATGCTCCTGGTTCCTGACCTTGGCCTGTTTTGGTGACTATAACATGGGCTCACTATTGGACTTGCTATTGGACTTCTGGCTTCTAACGAGGGACATGCCTCAGGTCCTATTGGCCGGGTCCTGGTGCTCCTGCCTAGTTTCCTGCTGCCCCTGCCCTGGAGCCTAGCAGACCTATGGTCCCCCACATTTGAGAAGAAGGTTGAAAGTGGGGCTGCCCACATGATTTAGAGTCTGCTCATTTGCTGCTGTTGTTGCCAGTCGCGAAGTCATGTCCGACCCATCGCAACCCCATGGGCAACATTCCTCCAGGCCCCCCTGTCCTCCACCATCCCCCAGAGTCCACTCAAGCTCACACCAACTGCTTCAGTGACCCCATCCAGCCACCTCATTCTCTGCCGTCCCCTTCTTCTTTTGCCATCTCTTGTTCCCAGCATTAGGCTCTTCTCCAGGGAGTCCTTCCTTCTCATTAGGTGGCCAAAGTATTTGAGTTTCATCTTCAGTATCTGGCCTTCTAAAGAGCAGCCAGGGTTGATCTCCTCTAGGACTGACCGGTTTGTTCACCTTGCAGTCCAGGAGACTCGCATGAGTCTCCTCCAGCACCACAATTCAAAGGCCTCAATCCTTCAGCATTCCCATTGCAACTGGGAAAACCATAGCCTTGACTATACGCACTTTTGTTGGCAGGGTGATGTCTCTGCTCATAAAGTGTGCTAAATCACATGGGGAGACGCTGGGAAAAGGGAAAGGTTCCCTTCTCAAATATGTGAAAAGAGAATACCAGTGATGCAGAGTAGAGGGCAAGGCCAACGAGCAAAGCCCAGTCCTCTCTCTTGAATCACATAGGACAGCCATCTTCAAACTGGTTTCTTCCAACAGGATTATGGAATTATCTGGGTGATGCCAGGTTGGGGAAGGCTGGTGCAGAGGTTACAAACAGTGGATTAGGATGAAAGCTATTTTCTTTTAAACAAACCATAGTTTAGATTAAACATATGTTACGGTCTGGATGCAATTTAAAACCAGGATTCATCCAAAATGAGAATGAAAGCTTCTGCTCTCTTCTTTATGGACACTCCAAAATAGCAAGAAGTGGGAAGTGTACGAGACCAAAGTTTTCCTAGGCTCATTTTCACCACAATAAACCAATATTTTATTATGAGCTCCAAACACAATCAAGACAGTTTTGTGGATGAAACAGGCTGCATGAAAAGCCACGCTGTTCAGCCATACCCTGAAGGCACTGTCCCTTTGAGCAGAGGAAGCTCTTCTGGGGTGGAGGCTTCCACATGCCTGCTCCCAACCTCTCCTCTCTTGCCTTGCTGTGGAGCCATCCCAGAACGATGGTGCAGCTCAGGCATGGCCTTGGGGGCCACATGCAGCACCTCCTAGCCCCGCCTGCCCTCAGACTGGCCATGCAGAGGGTTGTGAGTAATGGGGCATGGCAAAGAGGCCCAGCCTCAGCACATGGGCTAGTATAAGCACGCGTCCCGTCTTTCTTCTCATTTAAAGAGAATTTTATATTTGGAGGAGTTTGGGCGTGTTTATGGTTACAGGTGCTCAAGTTATGGTTTTTCATTTAAAAAATATGCCATCCTTTTGAAAGCTCTAGAAACCCTAGAAAGGGAAGGAAGGTTGGCAACCACACAGCATAGATTCTGTGAAAACAGATCCTGCCAGACAAACCTTGTGGAATTCAATGATAAGGTCTTGAGATGGCTGGATGGAGGGGATGTGGTGGATGTGGCTTACCTGGATGTCAGCAAGGCCTTTGACAAAGTGCCACATGATATCCTGGTCAAGAAATCGTTGAGCTTTGGAATAGCTCAATGCCCTGGCCAATGGATAGGACATAGTTAACGGACCAATCATTACTATCAGTGGAGAATCATCAGGATGGCAGCCGGTGGTGACCAGGCTTAGTTCTGGGACTTATTCTGTTCAACCTTTTTATCAATGACCTGGAAGAAGGGATAGCCAGTCTGCTGACTAAATTTGCACACAGTACCAAAAGTGGGAGCAGTGGCCACAACTGAGGAGCAGGTGGTCCAGCTCCAGAAGGATCCGGACAGGCTGTGGAAGTGGGCAGGGGGCAATAGGATGGCATTTGATGCAGATAAGTGCAAGGTCTCGCATTTGGGACACAGAAATAGAAAACCCTTTCTTTTTTTTAAAAAAAAAAGCCAGTTCCTTCAATGAGTGGACCAGGAACAACATGTGAAAGACTTGTAGGATCCCTGATTACCCTTCCTCCATGAAAATATTCTCAGCTGATACAACCTGCCTTCCCTTTCCTTCTCTTCACCTCTCCAGGAAGTGGGATGCATATTCAGATCAGGCTAGCTGACTCAGTGTAACAAAATGCATAGGTAGCCATTAGCCATTGGATCTATTGATCTTACTATCTATCTAAAGCAAATATCTGCTTATCACAGTGCACAGAACTGGGTGAACAGGATTCAGACAAGCATGAAGAAAAGAATTGATCTGTAATAAATGGTTCATAAATTCCACGCCCAGGTGAGTATATACACAAGAAAATGGAGCCCAACTTTGGGGAGCAGTCATAGCTGCATGAAACCTTTTGTTTGTGCCATTCCTTCAGCACATTCTAGTTTCCCTACATGTCACACACGACTCTAAAACTGCAATTCCATTTTTAAAAAATTAGACATATTCATTTGAATCTAATTGCAGCAGGCCTCATCTCTCTTGCTGCTAAGGCATTAATGGGAAGGAAGTCATTTCCAAGAGTGCCGAGAGCTCTTTCGCAGCTCCAGTGGGAACTGGTTGCCATGGCAACTGGCATATCGCCCTCTATTTGTTCCAAATAAATGACATATCAGAGTGCAGCCATAATATCACTGAAATTCTATTTCTGCTAAAGGAAGAAAATTGGCCATGTATACACACCTTCGACTGAAGATCCCGATAATATAATCCAGTACTAGAAGAGAATAGACCTCTACCTTTGAAGATAACAGAGTGTAATGCAGCCTTTACTATCATGTGTGCTTTATCTCTCCTAGTGACCTTGGCCTCCTATTTCATAATTTACCCTTGAGTGAGAAACAACAAGCAAGGAGCTGATTCCCCCAACTATTTTACCTCACAAGGGATATTTGTTCTATGCTTTGAACAATTCAGCACCACCTGGGAGCTGCTGCAGTGGGTGGCCCACGCACTCTTGGGCTAGAGCTCCGGCTCTAACCCTAACTCATAAACCAGGGGCATGCAATATCAGCCAGTATATAGAGCTAACAGGACTGGACTTGCCATGAAGCACTCTGATGCAACAGGCAACTGAATGCAAAACCAGCATTGTTTTCTGGACCCCAGGCTCCATCTGCCTGTGTTCATTGACTCTTGAATCCCTTTTCATATAAGGAAGGGCAGAATTTAGTCTTGGAAGAGCTTTTGTGAGCCACGTTGTAGCAGTGGGTGAGGTCATGGAAAATGCATGTTGCATGTCACCCTCTAGGGGCTTGCCATCTAGGGAACCCCAGAGAACCAGATTGGGATCCAAGGACCCAAACTGCAGCTCTGGGCCTGAAGTTCCCATCCCTTCCTTAGGCTTTAATGTGCATACATTTATGTAGAAGAAAGTCCTATCAAACTTAATGGGGCTTAAATCTAAGTAGACACGCATAGGATTGCATTGTGAATTGGTCTTGTGGATACAAGTAGCAGAAGAGTTTCATCGATTCATTGTCCTTTCCACTCAAATCCAGCAAAGACAGACACCACATCACCCTGCAGCAATCTGCACTAAACTCCAGTTTCCAGAATCACATTCTAGCAAATGAATTGACATCAGCCCTCTATTTATGTTCAATGTTCTTTATATAAAACAGAAGATTAACTTGAGAAATGATAGTTCACTTGCAATCAACAAAGAAGGTGAAGGTGAAGGTGAAGGTGAAGGTGAAGGTGAAGGTGAGGAGAGGGAATTTTTGCATACACATAGACAAGATGTTTGTGACCATTTTCATCTATGTTAGTACAACAAGCTTGCTCAAGATCACTTTCCTCTTTCTTTACTTAATACGTGCTAGAACTGAGCTTTGCCATTGAAAATGTGCCAAAGCTGAATCCTGCAGAACCCTGGAACAACCAAGTCTGCATATAAACCAAGAAACTGCTGGGCATTCAGGCTTGGTTGACATAATCCCCATCTGCCTCAGGCCACGGGATTTGCCAAATGGCAGTCACAGCATGTAGCTTCCTGTGGGCTCTGGGGTGGATCTGAAGCCACTGCCCTCCATGTACCGCAATGGGGACATGAGGTGGGAGGAGGCAGAGAAAATATACCACCATGGCTTCTTTTTCTGATGAGTGTGCAAACTTAATAATTTCAGTTGTGTCTGTGGTTATATTAACTTCTTCCAGGTTGTTGGCATGTCTATGATGATATGGGTTGTTAGCCCTTTTTGCATTGGTCTTCTGTCTTATTGCAGATAACAATGGTTATAAACAATCCCTATAGACTTATTAGCAATATTGGGGCTCTGTTATTGATCTGTAACACTTGGTTCCTGTTGATACCTCTGCACATCTTTATTGGTTGTGCCAAATAATAATTGCCACCCATTACAGAATCATTTTACACAACTCCAGTTTTTGTTCTTGCAGAATTCCAATGGTGTTATGTGGGGAAAATCATGTATCTGGCTCACAGAGCACCAAAATGAATATTGAGGATTATGGATTTTGTCCATTGATGAAATCAGAAAATGTCCTGATTCACAATTTTATTTGTTTGGTTGTTTATAACATTTGATACTGGCCAATAGCTGAAGCTGTCTGGCCAGTTCAGAACAATTTAGACCCATTTAAAAACAGAAACTACAGTATAAAATGATTAAATGGCATCCCCTACCACCACCTCCATACAGAAGATGTAATGACTCAGACCCTGCATAAACAGTAGACAAGGTCAGGCGTTTGCCAATGGACCACCCCACTCCCCCAGCAAAGGGCAACTGACAAGACCCCCAGGGTTGCCTCTCTTCCCCACTATTAGGAGCTGCCTCACCTGCCCCTCACTGGCCTAGGAAACGGAGAGGGTGAGAAGGAGCAGCAGGCACCACCTCCAGCTTGCTCATTGCCTTCCTGCCTCTCAAGTAGGCAAATAGTAGCAATTATGAGAAAGAGGTTGAGAAGCAATAGTAGCTGGTGAGATTGAGTTGGTGAGAAGGCATACTAGGTATGGGAGAAGGCCCATCAAGTCTTGCCCCAGGTACCTTCAGAAACTCGTGGCCAGCCCTGTATGATGTACAACGCTGTCCCAGAACTGTATAGAAACTTGATTAAGCCTACTGGACCCATTTGCATGTGATGACAGGCAAGGCTTCGTTAAAAACCCTGGGTTGTCATGAAGAAGCCTGTGCGCTAGTTTGTGCTTCCTGGCCGCTCCCACTTCACTCCTCCTGCCAGTTACAGTGATGTCCTCTATCCCCGAGTGTGATGCCCACATGCCAAACGCTGGGTTCTTCCTTGAGTTGCCTGCTTTAGAACCCAGGTTCATGACACAGCAGGACTTTAAGAAGAAACAACCCTTTTAAAAGATACAAACCAAGAGGAGCTGTTTTGCATGAACCAGGCCGATGTGTGAATTGCCAGAGCGTGTTAGCCACAACCAAGGCAGTGTCACAGAAGGCTTATTGCAGCCCCTTCAAAACAAGGAGCTGCAAACAAAATAAAAATGACCCAGGAATGTAGCTGGAGCAAAATGGTAATGCCACAATAATATATTGCTAATGTAAAGTATATTTAGACGAATAAAGCCATTCAATATCACACAAAGATTAAAAAGTTAAAGCTTTGTTTGAGTATGGTTTTTATCCATCTTCAGGGAATGCATACTGTTTTTTCAGGTACCACTTTTAGATGTTAAAAAGGGTTTTTTAATGATCTATGTAATGAAATATGTTAAAAAGCAACAAGCACTTACAGGTTCCCGTGGTATATGACAAAAGCACACAACCAAACTGTAAAAATCCTATGATAAAAAACATGTTGCCATAACAACTGAAATAATCACATTCTAATTAATGTCTAGAAGTTAAAAATATATCCAAAACACATAAATTCATTTACCCTCTTAATTAAAGTCATTCATTTGTAATGGCATTTTCTCTCCCTGCTTCTGTTGAGTTATGCAGAACATTTGAGTTCGTATAAATCTCATTATTCTTGTACTGGACTAGATGAGACCCACCTCTTGCTGTTTTGACATATGACAAGGAATATTTTGTTTATATATTCAGTTCCTTCTGTAGAACATTAGTAATTTTGCTACATGGAATATGACTGATTCAACTACTTTCTCTTGAGGAGGAACTGCAGAGCTGTAGGTCTTCTATGTGAGCATGTATCAGTGATGTGCTGTAGGATAGGGTGAGCACACATGATCCCATGCCCCCCAAGATGGTCTGTGGGGGCATAGGAGTCTTCAGATTCCAAATGCAAGGTCTGGAACACAACTCTAACCTCAGAGTAAAGGACTGAGCCAGCCAGCATGGAGAGCCTTCGTATTTCCTCTCGCACAAATTGTGTGAAGCCTGCAAAACTATGCAGGTGCTGAGTAGTGAATCTGCCTCACCATTGCTTTCCCTCTGTGGCCTCTGTCCTTTCCTTGCTGGGATCACTTCTGATATTGAAGACCAGCTGATGTCCCCATAACCGACAGTTGCAATTGAAGCAGATCCATCGATAGAACACCATCACTACTAGAAATGTAGGACCTGTGTTGCTTGGAGTGTTAAACTAGGAATCCAGGACTCCACCAAGGAGCTCACTGGGTGACACTGGGCCAGTCACTGACTCTCAGCCCACCCTACCTCACAGGGTGAGGCTTCAGTTGTGAGGATAACATTGAACTATGAAAGCCACCTTGAGTTTAATCATGAACACCTCCATCATCATCATCTGGTCCAGCACTTTGTCCACAAAGGAAATCTTGGCTATGGAACTATTGTTCTAATCTGGGTCCTGGCTGGGCTTTCTTGGAGATAGCCTATCGCCTTTGAAGAGGACAGCAGCACTCCATCTCTCAAGGTAGAGTTTACCGCCTCCTGGACCCAGATAGATAACCCGTCCCTGTCAGAGGCAATCAGTCATGAAGTGCAAGGGTCAGGCAAACAGCTGATCCACTAGATTTGGCCAGATTCCACCTCTACATCTTTGGGCCTGGACCACTGAAACTTATTCAATAACACATTTTACAAATAGGGAGAACACACATTCCTGTTAAATGAGGCTGGGCAGTAGCATTTATGGTAGTTTTGATGGTGAGCGCAATCCTCCAAAGAGATGATTTAAATCCTGTTGAGAATCGATTGATTTTAAGCAACATAATTATGTGCAGGTTTTCAGTCTCTATTTGCATGCCAATTTAGAGACAAACATTTAAAAAAAAAAAATGACGCACAGCACTCTGCTCTTTCTTCTCATTGGCTTCCATATAATGCAGCCAAAGAGTTTGTCATCCTATCAAAGCCAGTGCTCTCTCTTTGGAGAAAACTGTCTGGGTGGGTAGTTCCGGTTGCCTGCTATGACTAACAGAAAACAAGTTCAGTGGTTGTTATAAAAGGATAGGGTTAGAGATGGGGTTAGGGTGGGATGAAAGGCAAGACTGGAATGTAAACATAGAGGGGTATGTCCTGTTTAGAAAGGACAGGAAGGGAAAGAGGGGAGGGAGCTTAGCATTATATGTCAGGGAAGGGATAGGATGCAATGAGATAGAATGTGGCACAGATGGGGATCTGGTAGAGGCAGTCTGGGTGAAACTAAAGGGTTTTGACAGGGGGAGGGACCTGAGAGTGGGGGCATATTATCACCCTCCATGTCAACTTCAGACTGTGGACGATGCCCTGACAGGCCAGATTTGAAGGAACTCTCAAGGGAAGGACATGGTAATTGTGGGAAACTTCAATCTCCCAGATATTAGTTGGGGGACTAATAATTAGAGTGGAGGTTTGTGTACAGAAATAGTTCAATACATCGGCTTGTGCTTGGATGTAGTTTTATCTCCTAGTTTTTTTATTACTTGTAGAAAATGAGTGTCTTTCTACTGAAATAGAACACTTTTTAAAAGCAGATTCTGCAATTTTGTACTTTGGTTTGGAATCACATGTACTCCGCACCCCAGATATTTTGAACTGTAGCCATAGATTCCACATTGAACTGTATAGCTAAGGAAGACTATGTCAAAACTCCTCAGAAGTATTTTAATCTTTTGAATATAAGACACACTAGGAAAATCCACAGGCACTCTTGGCAGTGTTTGGTTTTCTAATGAGTCATTTTGTGGTACCTTTATTAGCAAATTGTGTATTGTACTGAAACATTGTGCTTCAACAAGCAGTTATGTGTTTTTGTGTAAATATTGAAAATGCAATCATGCATATTTCCTAAAACCACAGTGGGGATGGACAGAAGAAAATGTTTAAGCTTTCTTCTCAAATCAAAAGCATTCTGTTACATGATATTGAGGTCAAATAGACACCTGCAAATTCACAGTTCCTTTAAAAGAAGAAATGGGGGGGGGGGGGCTTTGAGATGTAAAAAGTATTCCAGCATTGTAAAAATATGAAATTGTATTAAGTATGATTGTTTATACTACAGTAGGCCTTATGTTAAGTTTATGGAGTTTCATATACCCTTGACAACCTACTCAAGCATTTCTTCCTTCAGTTCAGAATTTTATGGATTTATGAATGTGTTTCTTGCAATAGCTTATACAGGAAAATGGTGTACATTTTAAAAGTTCAAATAAATATCCTGAGCATGCCATGATTTGTTTTAGTTTTTCTAGTGGAGTTCTGACCCCATTACCATTGTATTGAACTCTCAGGTTTTACCCATAGAAAGGAGCAGTATCACCGGGAGTACATAGTGCTTTTTCTCAAAAGCACTGAATTTTGTTAAACTCCCTTGAGATATAATGACCAAATCCACAGAGGAATAAATGCCAAAGCAGAGCCCTAGATATTATTCATAAATGCATAGAATACAAAATAGAAACAGCTCCTTTGGATGCAAGTGCCTCTGTATATTTCTTTAGACCAAAAGAATCTAACATTCATTTTGTTGCAAATCTTCACCACAATAACAATCTCGTACCTCTCAAGCCTGTGCCTTATAGTCTGAATTCCAGATGGCAAAAAGTTTCCATTATATTATGAATTCAGATGGTCAATATTTGCAAACTATTAAAACACTCGACTGTATCTAGTGTTACACTTGTGCTCAGACAACTTGTCTTTCCTTTCCTCTCCACTGTACCTCCTGTGCCTGACCTAACTCAGCTCCAAAGCATTCTTAAACCTTCTGGAGAAGATTTGGGGAGATGCAGGGGAGATGGAGAAATCCATCTGCTGGCAGTGTCCATTTGTCTGCTGGATGGAGTCCATTGGATCCAACACACTAACTATAAAGTCCTTCTTGTCTCCAATCACACAGGAATGGTGCGATAATGAAAACAAGTGTCAAGTTTTGGGCATGGGAAACAGGCAAATACATTTGCCATCCTTTCAGCAGTTACAAGTATCAATGAGAACCACGAAGAAACAGAGTACAGAGTGACAGGTGTGAAAGCATGTATCTCAGGAACACAGAGGAATCCCATCTGTGACGTCCTTAACAGGCAGGCACACCATGAACAGTGCTTCTCCAAAAAGGGCTCGTGTTTTCCAAAACTGAGTAGCAAAGAGAAATTCTGCAGTATTCCTCCTTACCCCAAATGCTTACAACTTTCACTAATGCTACCACTGGGGAAAGGAAAAACAGCCTTATTGGTCTGTGGCCTTTTTGCGACATTTCTTTTAGAATTATGTCTCTCCCAGGAAACAGAGACCTATTCAATTTAGATAGGTAGTAGATAAATGTGTGGGCATGTCATTGTTTATCTCACAATCAACCTCTTGCCGTCATCGCCATCTTGGGATCCTTGTGAAAATCACTCACTGCACCACTTAAAAGAAGATGCAGTGGGAGGGGGCTTGTATGCGCAACAGTAGTGTGTGTTATAGTCTTGGGTGTGCCAGTGGTTCCCAAACTGTGTTCCACTGGACCCTAAGATTCTGCAAAAGCTTCAAAGGCGTTCCGCAACAAATCTCAAAAACCAAATTTAAAACAGATTTTAAAATGAAACCATATGAGGCCAACTATTCGACTGACAGTTGGCGACCAAGCAGCAAACAAGGAAATGTATCATGTCCTATGGTATCTGGGATTCTATTGCGTAGTGCTGTGAATAATTGAAAGAATTCATTTGGGATATTACCATATAATTGCTTTATTCATTTGTTATATTTAAAATGCTTCCTCTTTATTTCCAGACCTACCATGTTATGCACAGCGCTCAGGCAATAGGAGCAGGTGAAAGAAGGAAGAATGTCATGGGTTGACAATGCTTAGTAAAACCAGGGATAGAGTTAGGGTTCCACGGAAAAAAACTCTTCAGAAAGGTTCCATGACCGAAAATGTGTGGGAACCACTGGTCTATGCAAAGAAAGGCATTCCGCCAAAAGCTCGTATAAGAGGATTCGGGCAACTCCCCTGAAGAATTCATGAGGGGCTTGCCAAGCCTTCTAATAGTCATATGAGCACAGGCCATGCATGAGTCCTAGAGCCACGGTGGGAACCTGATTGGCTCAGGACCCCGATTCATGCTGGGGAGCTCCATGCAATTGAATTAGTACTCCCACGGTTTGCTTTCCCATGTGCACTCAGTGCATACCCGGCAGGATGTGTGGGCATCGGGCAAAACCCCGATCCTGCCCTGCAGCACATGCGAGGTCTCTGTCTGTTTTGGGTGTGCCTCACTGGCATGATTATTTATTAGGTTGCTTGCATAGCAAAAAGGCGGCCGTGGCTGCCTATAGTCGCCACAAAGGCATGAGCGAGAGAGCAGCACAAGGAGCTGAGAGAGAAGGGAAGGATGGTGCTTATGTCCAGGGACAGAGTAAGGAAAGGGATGGACATGAATGAAGCCTCTTCTACAAAAAGCAGGCTCTGACTTCCTTCTTCAGGCTTTTCTACGTTGTGCACCACTTTATACTCATATTTCAATTTTTAGCAATTGATTTTTCTCTCTCTCGCTTTGTTGGTGGGTTTGATTAAATTTATGCCTGTCAGTGCTGCTGGCAGTGTTGCATCGCCTGTAGGGTAACTGCTGGTTTCTGTTTCTTATGTTACATGCTATTTTTATATGTCTGGCAAGTGTGATTTGATAACAGAATACATCTCTGTCCATCCACTAGATCCAGGCTGCAGATGAGTCATGGCAATTATGGCTGGAAAAGTATCTTCTTTTCTCTCACGATTGGTTGTTGTTGTCGTCGTCGTCGTCATCACCATCATGTTGTTGTTGTTGTTGTTGTTGTTTGTATTGTACCATTAGTGTGCATAATGCTTTACTCAGTAGAGGACTACACATTCCTGTCCCAAGGAACGTACAATTGAAAATGCAGCACAGGGGAAGCAGGTAGGGGATTCGCCAGAGAGAGGTGTTCATCCTGCTTCATGGTACTGCCGGAAGGGAAAGCATTATGACTGCACTGAGGCCACTAGTCTACAGGTCTGAATCATCCTCAATGTGTGGGCTACATCAAGATACTAGGACCACCGTCCCCATCATTCCTGTTAGGAGGTAATCTGAGAGCTCTCTCTTTATATGTCCTCTTTGCTCTTTGGTAACAAGCGTTCTTGTGGGAGTTGACCGTGAGCCTTATTTCTAAGGGCCCAAAGAGGCTTGCTTTATATGTATGTAGCTGCTATGCTTTCTGTTCATTTTTACTCCAAAATAGGTAGAGAGGTTAAAGCCCACCTAAAAGCCATACTAGTCTTCTGATCTGGATCAGAGCCCTGAGCCTACCTGAAAGTAAAAATGGGGAAAAGATGTGGCTGCTGGACATACATTTACAGCATTTGGCCCTATTTCTGTACATGGAAGGTTTTCCTCTGGGGACATTCTCTTCTGGGAATGTCTGGTGCACAAACAGGTGGGAGAGCAAAGCATGCCCTACATAGACCAGAAGCAATCAGTACATGAAAAACCTGACTGAAGATAAATAAAAGCAGGCATTGAAAATGGGGGTGCATGTACTGATAGCCCTACTTAGAGTAGTCCATAGAAACGAACGGGACTTAAATTAGGCTAGCATTGGACATAGTTTATAATTACTCCAGATGCCAGGGATATATATTAAAGACTTGGAAGTGGGTGTCAAAAGAAACCGAAGCCACAACAACGCTGAACAGATAAGCAGCAGTATAGAGACATAAGATGAGCACTAGCCAGCCAGAGCAGAAAGATGACTGGATCACTAGATTGCTTACTCAGAGGAGAGCCACTGGTGGTCCTGCAATGTTGCTGACTTCAGTTCCCTTCACCTCACACCACTGGCCTGGAGAATTCACGCTTGCTAATGAGGTGGCCCCCTTGACGCTGCATGCTTCCCACCCCTGATTTACATGAATGACCTAATAATGGTTCTCTCCACATATAACCAGGGTGGGGGTCTCTGCCTTCCTATACTACTGTCCCTTCCTTGTCTTCTATTGCTGCACAGAAGAAGGAGGAGGCAGAGCGCAATGTACAGAGAAAAGACTTCACAAGATCGTCCACTGCTAGAGGACGTTACTGTCACTTTGACGTACACTCTTAGTTTGTCTAGAAATTGCATAACTGCTCAGTGAGCCCATTTTGCTTTCCTAAGTAAGAGAGAAAGCTGTCATCAGCTTGTCACTCGATGACTTGGCCACTTCAAATAGTCAGAAATTTGATTCATATTTGAATTATCCAGCTCCTTTTTTAATCTCCACCGATAATCTGTGAACTTTTATTTTGAATAATCAGATTTCCTTCCAACATCTGGATGCCACTGGGCATAGCCACAGGGAGATGAATCCGTAGTCAGCACGCCTTGCAAAACAACTCTACACAATGCTTGCTGTAACTGGCATTAACTGTGGCTCAGTTATGCAGCACAGCACATGAAGACTTTGGAATCCAGAGTGCCCAACAGAGGAATAAAAAGTACAGTTGTGTATAAATGCAGGGTGTGTGGCCAGTGCAGGTGCCGTGTCCTTTTATGCAGCGCTGTTCCTGCTTTTAGGCTAGCTGTACTCACAATATGGTTAGTTGCCGATGGTCCCTGTTCAGTATTGTAGTGTTACACAACCAAAAGCATGGAAAGTTTCCATGAGAAAATACATCTTGCCTAGAATACTTTAGCAGCCATAGTAGAATATTAGATGGATGAGACGGCTTGTTCTAATTACATGATCACCTCCACCAGTTACATAAAAATGCCAATTTATATACAGAGCAGGGATTAAATGAAATGGACATGCACACCTGCTTCCTTAAAAAAAATTGCTAGGGAGACTTGTTCAGCCAGTTGTGGGGTACGTCTCTGCCCCTTCTCCCACTTTCAGTCATATGGGCTGGATAGTTTGCTGCATTTTTCTTCCATCTTCCCATTACCAGCAAAAGGACAGATGCATCCATGGATGCTCTTGAGCAAGTGTGAAATTACTTCTGGGTGAGGGGTGTGCTCAAGGGCTGGGAGGGCCTCCCTTGCCCACAGACAGGACCCAGAATGCCCACTCAGTTTTCCCCTCCATGAGGTTGGAGTTCTACCTCAGAGCACCAGAGAAATGCATCACTCAGACAGGAAGGAATCAAGAAAAGGACCCTGTCATTAAAACTCTCATCCACACATAATCTCCAAAGACTTGACTCTGTCTATGGCCTCAGAAGGGCTTTCCTGAGCAATCCTATAGCCCCTCGGATACTGTCTAGGAACCATAGGTGTGTTTTCTTAGTTATTAAGTATACCAAATAGATCTTAATGAGCAAGATTCTGATGTTGTACGTATGTCTGTCTTCCATCTCCAACCCAATAAAATTCAGTAGATTTTGACTGCTCCTGAAGGTGTTTTTGTATCTTCTTTTGGGCTGTGGAAGGCCATAGCTTACTGGAAAAATGCAAACTTTCATACAAAAGTACCCAGAGTCAAATCCTGGGATCATAAGCCAAACCAGCTGTGGGGAACTGGTGATCCTCCAGATGTTGTTGGAAACAGAAACAGAGCTAGTCAGAAGGGGCCTCCTGGGCCATCAATCTGACTCCCGACTCCAGCCTGCTCCACTCACAACATGTCTCCCATGTGCATGTCCAGCCTATCCTTAAACACCCTCACCACTGGGGCTTCAAATACCTCACGTGGAAGCCCATTCCATGCCCTACGGATCCTAACCATCAGGAAGTACTTCCTGGCATCTCACCCTAAATCTTGGTTCCCTGAGCTTTGCTCCATTCAAATGCATCCTGCCCTCCACTACAGAGGAAAAAAGGTTGTGTCCCACCTCTGCATGACACCTCCTCACATACCTGTATGCTGCTAACACCTGTCTGAGTCTCCTCTTCTCAAGGCGGAAAAGACCCAGCTCCCTCAGTCTCCCCTCATATGGCTTACCCTGCAAACCAACAACCATCTTAGTGACCCTTCACTGCACTGATTTATTCATTTATTTATAGTTTTTCTATGCCATCCCATTGCTAAAAAAGTCTCTGTGTGGCTTACAAAGACTTCCAACCTTGCTATATCCCTCTTGTAATGAGGATCCCAGAACTGAATACAATATTCCAGCTCCAGAGTTGTATAGAGTGGCAATAATACCTCTCTTGATCTAGAAGCCACACTTCTGTCTATGCATCCAAGGGTGACCTTCGCCCTCCTGGTTGCCATGTCACACTGCCGGCTCATGTTTAGCCTGTATTCAAGCAGCATCTTGAGATCCTTTTCACAAGAGCTGCTCTTCAGCACTTGTCCCCTAACCTGTGCTTATGATGCCCATTCCTATGCCCCATTTCTATGCCCCAAGACCTTGCACTTATCTGCATTGAATGTCATCCTGTTGTCCCCAGCCCACTCCCACAGTCTGATAGAAACAAGGTTGCTGATATTCCCATCAACAGCAGTCAGCAAGCCCACCATAAGCCTTCCCATGTGGGCTTAACATTTTCCATCTTAACATGACATTTTGAACATTTTGAGCATGGTTACAAGTACCCATTAAAAACATCAGAGAGTAGGTAAATTAAGTCATCAGTATAATAGGAGCTACATTCACATCAATTGCTTTTCATAGGGAACTTGTGCAGCCATTGGTCCTGAAATTAAACAGAAACAAGTCAAAAAGCATCCCTAATTAGCTAGATTAAAATGATATATAAAAATCCAAAGGGCCAGTGAAATAATAAAAATAATGTTATTTTGCATGTACAGTGTTCATTACACAATATAAAAACTTTTGAGTTATACATAATATTTGTCTGAAAGTTTGTGGTTCAAAACTTTGCTTAGCAGTCAGCAAGTATTGTTGAACATTGATACAGTACAGATATTAGTGAAGGAGCTCTTTGAACTGGTTTTCAGCTCAAGCTCTGAAAACCATCTTGCTAATTTAATCAAAACTAATGTCTGAAACCTGTTGAGGGATTGCAATTTCACAACATCAGGTCTTATTCTCATGTGCTAATGTATAAAAGCGTTTACATGTTCTACCAAAATATTTCCCAGAGAAGGAAATGTTTGTTTTCTCGTTAACAAATGCCTAGAGAATTCCAATCTCCCAATGGTGAGATGAGAACGAAAAGCAAATAGGTCAATTAAAAAAACACACTGCACATTAAATGAAACCCGGCCATGACTGCCCCCATATCAGCTTGCCTGCAGAATGGGAAACAAGGGTGACAACATTCATAATTGTCATGGATAAGATCAGCAAATTGTCCTTCACCACCACCATTGATACTGGGCTACAATTAGACCTAGCTGAATTGTACTGTACAGCATAATCTTATCAAAGTATATATTTCCTCATCATTCAAGCCAATACATTTATTAAATCTATGACAAACTGATGTCAGTTCTTTTGAAGTAAGGTGTAAACAGCTGAGGGATCAGATAGCACTGAAGTTCACACAAAATGGATTTGGGACAAACAATACACAGCATATTAAAGGAACTCTGGAGTTGGGCCAGAGAAATGAGGATAGATCAAAATCAGCACATCTAGAAATAGACTCTTCACACATTATGGGAAAAGCAGTGCACTCTATGCACATACAATTGTATGGCCTTGGGGTCAAATTCACAAGTCTTTAAGAGCATTTGGTTTTTCTTTCTAGCCATTTAGGGTTCAATCCTGTGACCACGAGGCACTATACAGGCAGCTACAGGAAAATCTTGGGATGGGATTCCAACTTAAGCACACCCTCCACCTGTCCTCCCAGGCAGGGTGATTCTTTGCAAGCTGGTTGTGACTCCAAAGTCCGAGGACTGTCCTCAGAGTTAACACTGGGCAGGAACATTCCCAAGGACAGGAAGCAGGGGAGGCCAGACCAAGGCCTGCTAGGCTAGTGATGTCACTGGAACTCAAATTTAGTCAATTCATACATTGAATTTGGTGTGTTAATAATTCTAAAACACATAATGAACCCTGAGTTAATATCTACTGATTGACTTGATGTATACCTCACCTTCCTACCACATTTTTTTCTTTATTTGCATTAACTTCTTTAAAGGGAAACACTTCTCCAGAAGTCAGAAAGCACAGCTCCTGTTGCCCACTGTCAAAATGGAGCCAAAATTGGCCCTGGAAATGGCCTTATATCATCAGAAAAAGCAGTTTACAGGGGCTGCTTAGAGAGGAGGAGGCAGCAGAGACATGGCCACCCTCTTAGCGGAATGCAATTAATGAGTAAATACATGATCCCACTCCATAGGCACATGTGGCTTGGAGGCAGCGATCACTAAGGCTGGAGGCAGGGATATCCCTCTGATGGGTGGTCGAGGGTCCAGCCGAGGGTCCAACAATCCCTCCACCACTAATCAGTCACCTTTGGGGCTCCTGCTACCAAATTTCATTAAAATCCCATGGGAGTCTTGGAGAGGGAGGGAGGGGGAGGAAGCTGGACTGACTAGAAGCAACACAGCAGTGTTAATGTAAACTGCTTTGCTTGAGAGAGCACAGCAGAACAATTTCCATCAAGTTGCATTTTCAAAGTGACATCCTACAAAGCCCTGAAGAGATTCACCAATAACAATAGTTTCCTCTCTGGGCCTGCTCTCTTCAGATTCAGTCTTGATGAGACAAAACACATCCTAGTAGAGTGTATAAAGTCCTGTGTGTGTGTGTGCATGTGCTTAAGGGGGATCACTGTGTAAGTCATTTTTCTGAAGATGTAAAAATTAAACATACACACACACAGTCATGTCCTTCTGAAACCTTAGCCAAACTCCTATTTATTTATTAGATTTATATCCCATCTTTTTTCTTTTCTTTTTTTTTAAGAACTCAAAGCAGTTTGCATAATTCTCTTCCTGCTCTCGATCTTATTCCCACAAAAACAGCCTTGTGAGGTAGGTTGGGCTGAGCATCTGTGACTGGCTCGAAGCTGCCCAGCTGACGCCATGGCTGAGTGCAGAGTAGAACTCTGCGACCACCTGAGGCGCAGTCCCGCGTGCTTACCTGGCTCTCTGCACCACACTCGCTCTCCTATGCCCGTCCCAGCGCACACCCAGGGCTCTCTGGGTGGTTTAGGAACATTAAAACCCCACCAATCCTAAACAAATAAATAAATTGGTTACACCATGGCTGAGTATAAAATAACATGGTTAAAATGAAATAAATAAATAAATACATATACCATTAAAATTAATTAACTTTTAAATACTGATTAATTAAAAAGGTCTTGACCTGGCACCGAAAAGCAAATAATGACAGCACCAGGCAGACCTCTCTAGGGAACGCATTCCATAGTCGGGGCGCCACCGCAGAGAAAGCCCTCCTCCGAGTACTCTGTCTCCTCACCTCTTTCAAAGAGGGTTCCTGGAGGGGGGCCTCTGCTGCCGATCTTGCAAAATTTGAATCAGTTTCCACCTTATTTTGAAGCAGCTTGCTTGTATGATTAATTCCAAGAAAGATGTTGTACCATGTAAGAGGAGATACCACAAACCCCATGTGTCTTACTGCTGAACCAATTTAAATATTGTTTATAAATTGCTGCTGTGCCTGGCTGTTTGTCCTTGATTATTGTTATATTGCTGTTTTATATGCATTTTGGGTGCATACTGTTTATACCATTTTTATGAGTACTTTAAGAATTGTTTTTATCATTTTAATATGTGTAAACTACTCAGAAAGCCCTGTGGACTTTGATGCAGTAGACAAATATAATAAATAAATAATCCCTCCAGTCTTCCAGAGGAGTTCCATTCAAACAAAAGCACACCAAGCAAATCTTAGTTGGCTGTAGCAAAAACCACACAGACACTTTTGGAGCTCCAAAAATATATATTTCTATTTAAGTCTTGATTTGCAGACTGTCTGTCTACCTACCTACCTATCTCCTGACCTATCTATCATTCTATCTATCTGTCTATCATACTCAATAGCTGGGAGGGTAGAAAGGGGTTGTTGCTGTTATGGGGACAAAGTAGAAGTGAAGTACAAAAAGACGTATGATAGCTTCTCTGGAAGAAAAAAGATGGGATTTAAATACATACATACATACATACATACATAACATCATCCCCTACCATCACAGCCAATAGATAGGGATGTTGAGAGTTGTACTCCAAAACAGCTGGAAGGCACCAGGTTGGAGAAGGCTTCTCTGTCCAATGAATATTTATTTCTTGTATTTAAGTGTAAAGTGCAAGACATTAATGCAAGATTCTTCATTGTGCCTCCCCTAAAGATTCCCTTTGCAATCCTCCTAATGCACTGCAGCTTGTGCTTAGCAGTCAGCTGTTGTAATCGCTGGCATTCGGGATTCTTTCCCCTTCCCAAGCACTCTCCAAGACAGTTCCCTCGCGAACGCAGGCCTGCCTCACATCCACAAGGCTGTCATCAAAATGTGGCCAAGTACTGCTTTTTAGAGTTCCTGATATGCAGTGTGCAGTTCTGCACAAATTAAAGCTGCTGCAGACATCTGTAGTGTTACCCAGGATGCATCACTTGGGGAAGAACCAAAGTGACCATCCACAGAGGGAGAATGAGGTATTTACAAACGTCTGCAAAGCTGTCCATGATCCAGATGTTCAAGACCCCTGACTGTCATGCACCGATGTTTTTAAGAGGCTTCATCTTGCAAAGTATTGTCTCTTACTTCCTTACCTGTCACTTCCCTGCAGAAGGAAAAGATCCAGATCCTTTCTTCTTGTCGTGAGCTTCACAGTGCATACGCGCATTTTTAAAAAATACTATCTCTGGATTTACAAGTACGCACACTAAACAGGAGAGAGTGGGACAATATCTAGTGTGGTGCAGTGGTTAAGAGCATGGGACTGGGACTCAGACGACCTGGGTTCGAGTCCCCGCTCGGCCATGGAGTCAGCTGGGTGGCTTTGGGCCAGTCACAGACTCTCAGCCCAGCCTACCTCACAGGGTTGTTGTTGTGGGGATAAGATGGAGGAGGAGAATGATGTAAGCTGCCTTGAGCCCTTTGTAGGAAAAAGGCAGGATATAAATCGAAAAATAAATAAATAAATAAATAAATAAAATAAAAAATCTAGAGAGACAGCACTTGTTCAGAAAGAAGCATCCATTGCTCCACAGTCACATCATAAATGGAGCCCTCCGAGACTCATTCCTGCTGAGGGGCAGGGAAGGGAGAAGCAGCCTTCTTTCAGCTTTACAAGCTCTGTTGCAAGAAAGTCCAAAGTGTTTCTCTTTCACCCCCATCCAGTGTATGGATGAAGGGAGGACTTTTAATGGCTGGTAGCCAGCGGCTCTTAATGCCAAGTAAGCAAGACTCTTCAGTTAGCAAAAGTCTAAACCAAGTTGAGAAACCTGTTGCAGCCTGAAGGCCAAATGGAATTTCAGAAGAGCTCTTGAGGAGGGTGCAGGGCATTCCTGAGGGGTGGGGGGAAACCCAAAGGGAATGGGTAGAGCCCAGATTCCTCGTTTATTTTAATCTGAAGCACTTAATGCCAGTCACTTCCATTCTTTTTTATATTTTGACCCCAAAGGAACCCAAGACAGCTGAGATATTTCTCCTCCTCCTCTCCATTTATCCTACTCTATGAAATAGGCTATGAGTTAATGTACCGGCCTTGAAGGCCAGCAGATAAGTTCCAAGTCCGATTCAGCAAAACCACCATGGCAGGTCTGAGGCTGCTGTTCTTGCATGAATTTGCCTGGTCCCTCTGTGAACCATGATCAAATATATTTCCTCATGTTTAGTGCTACATTTCAGAGCCAAATGTGCAAGCACAACAAGCTAATAAGGTCAAATAGTTCTATTAGCTGACTGCATGCAGAGAGCGTGACGACAACCCTCTTGTCTTAATTATTGGTTTAAATTACAGCAAAAGGGCAGAGCTGACAAAGGCGGAAAGTGGTAAGAGCCCAAGCTGCTCCTTTCTGAAACAAACCAGAAAAGATCTCTTCCTTCTTGTGAAACCCACCAACGAGTCTATAACCTTGCCTTTGCGCAGTAATTATGGCATTGTTAGGCTTAATTAAATGCTTCAGCCATGCGATTGGCAACTTCTCCACTCATCTGGAGCATTTTGCAATTGCCACAGGTAAGAGCCAAGGGGCAGTTTTCACATGCCTGCCCACCTTCAACTATATCTGTCCTTCAAAGGCAGAACTGGCCATCTCTATGGAGTTGTGCTACATTCCCCAATCAACCCACCAGTTAATTACTTATCCTAAACCAGACAACCGGGGACACAATATATTGTGGACAGTTTTCTACCTTGCGGCATTTAGAAAATCCAATGGAGCAGAAAGCCTGAAAGAGGGACAAGGAAACTCCAAAAGACTGGCTCCAGCCATGTCCTCCAGCCATGTTATCTCCAGCCTGTGGCCAGCGGTAGCAACAGAGTAAAGGGGCAGGGGAGCCAACCAGCCCAGGAGGGGGAGTTGCTCTTTCTTGTGCTCCCCGTCTGTTCACACACCATGCAAGACCCCACAGTGCCAGCACGTTCTGCAAGAAGCCAGACGCATCTCCCTCCACTGGCTAGGACACAGGGTAGGTGGAATGGTGAATCAGGCAGCTAGAGACTAGCCCTGTCACAAGGTGGCAGCCATTCCATGAGCCTCTGTGAACTGCTTGCATCACCGCTGGTCAGGCGAGGAACGGTAACTTTGCATTTTGGTGCCGGTGCTTGTTCCCCCCACCCCCACCCATCCGCCCTTCTTTCAGCATCAAACTTTGATGGCCCTATTACCAAAGGTTCCCCTCAAGAACTGCCTGTCAGCCACTTGCATAAAAGAAGCCCATGGGATTGTCTTTTAAGCATGCCAGTAAAAGTCTGTATTTTCTGTGGCATGGGCATGCATTTTCCAGCATAACTTATCTGAGCCATGCAAATGGCTGTTGAGTGGAACCCTGCAATGTAAGATCCCAGTGGCATTGCAATAACCTCTGGAGCAGGGGAGGATAAGACTCACAGTGCACATATCTGTGATGTATTTTCCCCTGCAGTGTTTGCTATGGTGGGAATACAAGGGTGGGCAAACTTCCACGACTGGAAAGATTCAAGGTTGGTTTCATGCTGTTGTTGATGAATGTAATACAATCACTTCAGAAATAATTAGAAAAGCTGCAGATACCTGATTTTCTGCTCCAGATGCAAAACATGCCATGTGGCAGATCAATGTTCCACGCAGACAGCAGATTTTAAAATAGTATAACCAGGACTCTGAAAAAGGGGGCAATTGCCTGCAGAAACCATTGCAAAAATTAGCTCATTGCACATATAAGTTCTTTATTACTAGCATTTATATTACCTTACTGTAGTAGATATTCTAAGTAACAGGACAGGCTGTTAGCTCCAACATCAGTGGGGCTGTATCCATGCCAGGTTTTAGTCTGAATTTTTAAGGAGTGACTCCTGCTGATACACCCTAGCCCCAAAATAGGTTCAGCACCATGAAGATCTCCTTTAAAGTTCAGACTGAAGCCTGGAGTGAATTAACCAGTCCTTGGGCATTGGAGCCATCAGCCACTGCTGCAAGGTAGCCAAGGAAAACATTCATCAGTCAGTTCAGTTGAAGAACTAGGCAAGGTACCTAAACTGATATGCAAATAATCTACATTCCTATTTAAGTAGTAACATCCTAAAGAGCACACTTGTGATTTAGAAGTGAATCACCATCATGGTTACGCTGAATGTTCAGCATTTTTTATTTGTAAGGGAAGCATTCTCCCTGCCCATCAGTTTGCTTGACTGCTACTGGAAGCCATTGCTTCATTGCCTGCTGCTTTCAGCCTCCATCCCCCCACTTCTTCATCTTCAAGTCACTCCAGCCATCAGAGAACATGCAGTGATTGTGATGGGGTCACAGCTCTGTGTAAGCAATCATATTTGGATGCATGAGGACATCACTGCAGGGACACAAAGACCGCTGAGAGAGAGGGCAGTGCATTGCCCTCACTCAGAAAGGGTGAACGCACACTTCGTTTTGGAGAATACACCCAAAATTGCCAAACACGCACCAAGGGAGTTGTTCGGATGTTTATTTATTTATTAATTTATTTAAAACATTTCTATGCCGTCCCCATCACAACAAAGCCTCGGGGCGGCTCACAAAGAATACATAAATACATACATAAATAATGATAATATAACAATTTTTTAAAAAGCCATTTAAAAAACCCCGGTGCAATCTTGGCTAAAAATTTTAAAATCCTAATTAATTCAATAATTTAACAATTAAAACAAGTTTTAAATAGAAAAGTCTTAGCCTGGCACCGAAAAACAAATAACGACGGTGCCAGGCGGACCTCTCTGGGGAGTGCATTCCATAGGTGGGGTGCCACCGCAGAGAAGGCCCTCCTCCGGGTACTCACCCTCCTAATATCATTCACAGAGTGTTCCCGGAGAAGGGCATCCATTGCTGAGAAGGTCAACACACACACAGTCCTTTTGGTTCAGCCCTATGTGAACTGTTTCCTGTCCTTTTGGGAAAGAAGTTGTGATGTTTAGGTAGTCCACCATCTCTGAAAACAACATGGGCCAAGTTAGCCCAGGTCCTCCCCTTTGGCCATGCATGTGCAGCCTGTCAGATCCTGTCAAAACAGGACTGACAGTACAGATCCCAATGATGAGACACATGCATGGGAGGCTACCTATCCTGATGGGACTGACCACTCAGATTCATATAATGAGGTTGTTGTTGAAATGGTCCCAGCTCCAGCTGTAGCTCAAGGTCTTGAGACTCGGCAGAGTTTAGTTAGGGGAAAGGCTAGCCCAAGGCAGAAAAAAGGCCCAGTCAGTCCGACCATGGGGCCAGGGGGAGCTGCAGCATCCTGGAGGAGATGTGGAAATGGACAGTGCATTGGATAAGGAATTCCCACCTGCTGATGAGGTACACCTGATCTCTAGGCATCACCATCACAGGGTGGCCCAATTAGGGACACAGTGGGAGGAGCAGGACATGCCTGGTACTACAGATCTTCTCCCCATAGGGAGAGATGCAGAAGGGTTCATAAAGAAAGTTTTGGGTAATGAATGACAGAAAGGGTTCCACAGTTTGCTCTGTGTATGCTCAGAGACTTGAAAGTAATAATAAAGATTTTGGCAAAGAAATGCTGGTGAGACTGATCCTGCTGGGAGGAGAAACCTGGCTCACAAAACATTCCACCAAATTTTGCTCTATATGATCGCTATATAACAATGAATTCAGCATAGAAATTTTAATTTTGGATATGCTTGCACCATCTTCCTCTGTGGATGCTCAAAGCAAAATTATTTATTCTTCATGTTTTTATAGAATATGCATTTAAAAGCTAAGATGGTAGCTACTCAGCTGTTCAGAATTTGCACAGGACATTTTAATTAACTTAGGACACAATTCCATAGATGTTTACACAGAAAACGTCCTACAATTTCTAGAAGTTCCAGCAAGAAAACATCTTAGGGAAAATGTTCCCTAAGCTATTGTAGTTAAGAGCATCTCCGTACACATACTTAGAGAGAGAAAAGTCACTGACTGGGGAATGCTGGGAATTGTAGGGCCTTTTTCTGTTTAAATATGCATAGGATTGTGTTTGCCCTACGCTAAGCTGTGTGCTAAGATCTTGCTGTACCTACTTGCCGGTCAGGCTTAGTGAAATTCCACCTAACATCAAAAAGAGCAGCTCTATTTTAATCTAACAATTTGGGAGTTGGCTTCTGCTCTTTTGACCAGGCTTATCTTACTTTTGTGTGGCAGTAATTTCTCAATGAGTTTGGTTTGATCTCGCATCCTCAGATTGTTGACAGTATTAACTGTTCTAACATTATTTAGAATACTTCTCTAAAAGAGAAAACTGACCTAAATATAAGACAATGAGAGATCAGATTTGAAGGTGCAGGAAGGACCTCTGTCTCTCTCTCACACACACACGCACACACTCAGTGCAAAATGCATCTCTGCTCACAGGGGAGATGTAATAGTTCTGTATAAAGCACACAAGTATTTTACTGCATACCTTTTGTGAGGAAAACTTCTCCTTAAGTTGAGTACTGACTTTTAGGTGCTCTTGTTTGAAACGAAGCAGGCTTTGAAACAAAACACAGAACTTTCTGCTGGGATGTAATATCACTTTTCAGCACTTTTGGACTGCTAGACCCAGAAATGTCAAGTGTAATTTACATTTTTAGAATGCGATAAAAAGCAGGGCTTTCCAGTCCTTTTATAATAATGTGTTTTACTTCCTGAACCATATGTATTCTCGCTGCTATTCAGGGAACAACCCAGCACACCTGCTGGCTAATGTAGCAGAATAAAAGAGTGAGTTTTCGCCCTGTTTATGCCCAGAGCCACTACGGGGTGGCAAGTGTGGGAACGGCAGAGCAGCAGACAAGAACCCTAAAGACCTCCCCTAAAGAAATGTTATGCAGAATCTAAGGTGCTATGTTACCATGACATGGACCTAGATTGGTCCATTTAGCTTGATACTACTGGCTATCCAAGCATTCCCCTAGCTGATGCCTTCCAGATGTTTTGGACTTCAACTCCCATCAGCCCTAGTCAGCATGGACAATAAGCAGGAATCCTGGGAGTTTTAGTCCCACGAGAGCAGTGAGTTAAGGAAAGCTGAGCTAGATGGGCTGATCGCAGCACTGCAAAGTCAGGCATCTTTTCCAGCCCTTCTTGGAGATGTTGGGGTTGAACCAGGAACCACCTGCCTGAAAAGCAAGTACTCTGTCTCTTCTCATATGGACCTCACAAGGCAGGGACCAGCAGCTTGTGGCCCTCTGGGCATTTTGGCCTACAAACCCCCTCAGTCTTGGCCTTACACATTTTTGGATCTGTGATGAATCTTCAAAATATTAGCTTTATGCACCAGACCAGAAATCTCTTTTTTAAAATTAAGATAGTGGAGTTGGGAAAATGTTTCCTCTTCAATCCAGTCCCCAGAGTGTCTGCATCTCATAATTTCATGGTATAGCAGGCATGGATTTCACCATTAAGCACTGCTGCATGTTGATGGCAATTTCAAAGATACAGAAAGAGGTCTGGTAAGGATAATCTCTGCTTAAGTACATCATGCAGTGAAAGAGACCTTTAGAAGGAGTGAAAAATAGATACTGCTGCTCAGAAAGTGGTCTGGAGTATGATGCATTCTGCAGCAGGGAGACCTGATAAACTCGACAGGCTGGGGGAAATGCTTGTGATTTGGCGCAAGCACTTTTCTGATGTGCACATATGCTAGGAGAAATGGTATTCTAATTTTAGATCATGCAAGTAGTAAGTGCACTGGCCCACTGAAGCATGAACATTATTCCCAGAGGTATTAATGCCATAGTATGGAAATTCTGGGAAACAGCATCAAAACATCCATCCAGAGAATGCTTAGAAAAAGAAAAACAACTGTCGGTCCTAGAGTAAGAACAGGAGATCAGGTGGAGAGGTAAGAATGCCCCTAACCGGATATTGATCTCAGTTGTATCAGCTAGCTATCTGTCAACCAGTGTATGGATGGCCCAACCACTCATTTCCCTGGATAAAGAAGGGACCGATCGTGACTGAGCTGATTGTTGTGCAGTGCCGACCCTGTAAGCCTTTAATCTTATAATAACTATGGTATCTACACCTACTGAAGTATGAAATACAGCAAGAAACTTCCTTCCAGCCACATGGCTGAGGTAAACATGAATTCATTTGTGATATAGGTTGCACAAGGACAATAGAGGGCAGGATGATTTATTAAATCTATGAAGCTGCTGAAAATGGCAACTGTAGCCAATAGTTTATCATCACCCCTTCTAATATTGATTTGAGTCTAGCCGTGCTCATTTAGCCAAAATTGCTAGTTCACAAGCAGGTGTATCTTCAGAAACCCCAAGACACACACAAGTGCAAGATATCTGCAAGCCGAAAAAAAACTAAGTGGAGGAATCCCCAAACAAAACTTTGGTCTTATTACTGACTCTTAGCCGAAGCCACCTCACAGGGTTGTTGTGAAACAAAAATTGAGGGTAGGATAATTGTGTAAGCCACTTTGGATTCTAAGCAAAAAAAGTGCCTTACACAATTAAATAGGTGGGGGGGTGAGGCCGCTTTGGATTCCTCATCAAAAATCTCCCACCATAAATCTCCTCAAACCTTATCTCAAGTCAAAAATACACTGAATTGCATTCAGAAGCTTCATGTTTTATTGACTTGTGTGCAAATTGATATCACATTTAAAAGGCAGGGAAGCTAAATAAATGTTGCGCATGACTTAATACCCGACTCTGAACAGGAACTCCTGTCTTTGATGCTAATTTTTGCTTCATGAAAGGTTCATAACAAAGAAACATATTCCCCTGCTTACTTCTAGACATAAATGTATAACAATCTAGAAATAATTCACACAGCCAAAAGGGGGAGTGGCAATTAACACCCCCCATTTGGAGGAATAATATCATACAAACATTGATATAGAGATATTAAAAACCATTAAGTCCTAAAGTCTTATCTTATCCCAAGTGAAAGCATTTTGAGGCCGCCCCATTTTATGTAGGGTGGAGCACATTCTGTGAGGAAAGGTGGAAGAAGTTGGGTAGATTTTGCCCGGTGAAGAGTCAATTAAGAGATAGCTATCTTCAAATATTTGCAGGACTGCCATTAGATGACAGGGAAGTGTCCTTAGAAGCCAGGATCCAAACCAACAAGCTAAAATTACAAGGAGGACTTCCATTCAACTTTAGGAAGAATGTTGTGACAATCTAAGGGGTTTAATAATGAAACATATGACCAGCCCTTTGTGCCGTCTTCCATATGTAGGTTATAGACACACCAGCTGTGCTTAATTGCAGAAAAGATGTATTGCTAACACATTGAGATCTACCTCAAGTGAAAATGCCCCTTCCTGGGATTTTTCATTGAATTTACTATTGTTTTTCTTTGTGCCCAAGTCCAGTTTCCAGAGCCGGATGCCACAGTCCCCTGCTGCAGGGTTGGACTTCCTCCCTCTTCTAATTTTTATAACCCATAGATTATGATCCAAAAATGCTCATGTTTGCATAAAATGTGATTTGAAGGATTGGAAGTGTTGAAGCACAAGCAGAAGTTACCTCAGCATCCCATCAAAAATACTGCCTCAGTAAATTTAAGAACTTAACCACTACCAATGTGTCTCAGTCCTCTGTGGAATGCCATAGGAAAAAATGCTGCCTTTTTCATTTCATATAATGCAACATGTGGGTCCCCATTTTGCTATGCCAATCCATAGTCACTGGGGTTTACTCAAAAGACAGGTAAAAGTTCTTTTGAATAAAGACAGTGTGAAATCTAAGAACTGCTTCTTCAAGCCAATTAATACTGCTGGTTGAGTTAAGTCTTCTTCCAAGCATGTTTTCCCCCTAAAGTTTATGTTCACATGAAGTGAACACTAGTCACGGGGTACTTCGATTTCAACTTTCTGTGCTTATGCTTCATTACAGGGCAGCCTTCATTACAGTCCCTCATAGAGCATTCCAGGATATTTATTTATTAGCCTTAGATCTGCCCTTTTCTATTGTTTTAAGAACTCAGAGTGGTTACAGCATTCTCCCCTCCTACTCAATCTTATCTCCACAGCAACAGCCCTGTGAGGCAGGTTGGCCTGAGAGCCTGGGACTGGCCCAAAGTCACCCAGTTGGCTCCATGGCAGAGTGGGGACTGCACCTCAGACTGACTGAGTCCCAGTCCCACGTGCTTAAGCACTACACACCACTGTCCCTCCTGAGGTAGATGCTGCTATGGCCTTGGGAGGGGGGATAGGATATCCTTCCAGCCACGGCCCTTCACAGCTGGCAAGGAAAAGCACTGCAGCAGCAGCTCTTCAGAGGTGGCGGCAGCAACCAGGAGACCTCAAGGATGGTGAAAAGGGGACAGGGGGGTGCATGAGGTGGGAAGGACAAGTATGTGCATTCCACAACGTCTTCACTGCAATCAGCACCCACCACGGCTAGGCTGGCTAGGCAGGCTTAGAGGCCCATCTGGATGAATTTGTGTTTGGAAGGAGGAACGGGGAGGGGGTGAACCTGCCCCCAGTGTCCCTCTGGCCCATCCTGGCTTTTTTTCTCCAGGGCTTTGGATAGACAGAGGGCATCTCTTGGGAGACCTCATTTATGAGCACTGTGCCCCTTCTGCACACAGGACCAGACCTTCTCCCGAAGACAGACAGAAGATCGGGGTGTTGACAGAGTTTCTAGCGAGTGCATTGGACAAACCCAACCTTCTTCCAATAAGCCCGTTAATCACTGAGGTATATGATTGCACTGCAAAGCTCCTTGGTGTACTGGAGAATGTAATATTGCAGTATTTCCCCATGGAATTGTAAAGCCATGATTTCTGGCATCTTTGAAATGAGATAAAGAAGCAGCAGATGCAATACAGGTTTTTCCAATTTAACTATCCATCACTCTTGTGACTTTATTTTCTGCAAGCCTTTTTGTTGGGAAATAAGCATAGGCTAAATATTTCCATGACACATTTTTCATCACAGATACACAATGTTTGAAAAAAGAACAATGCATTAGTGCATGTTAAATAGGCAGCAATTGGAAAAGAACAAGCCAAAGAAATAAAGCAAGGAACATCAGTAATTTTCAACTGCTTACAAGGTGAAAATTCTGCAAAATCAACTTGTTTGCAAAGTTATTTTCCATGACTGCAAGCTGGATTGTTTTAGGCCAGAAAGTCAAAGCAAGTGCTAAAAAGAATGTGACATCTCTGCATCTGATCAGAAATTTGGGGCAGTGGTAGAGGGGTAAGGTTCGCCTAACCACTCTGCAGGCACCATAAATGCTCAGCTTACCAAGTGAATACATATGCATTGTTCTAAAAAGCTGCTTGTAATTTGCTTGATATTGATTTGGTCGATGAGTGTCTATATTTACCCAGAACGATGGCTGTTTCACAAGGTGACTTGACAATCCATGTCCAAGTTAGAAAGCTCAGTGTGTCAGCACTGAGCTGAGCTAAGCAGCCACTGCAGGTACCTTTCGAATATCCCCATGCGTCTCCACAGGATTCCCTCCTCCATTATAGTGATGCTGACTGGGCAGCTCTGTGTTATCTTGCTTGCTAGCACATGGGAACAGCTTTTCCATGTGAGCTTGGCCTAGTGACAGCGGAACAGCAAATCTTTCCAAGTGCACAGATCTCTTTTCCCTCTTCTCCTGTGCATGGCAACAGCTAAGCAGACGGCACCAGCAGCCATCAGACAAACACAAGTAATTCAGGCTTGTTGGCCCCTAATTGACAGATTCCGGAGCTCATGGCTGTAGCCACAGCTCCCTCTGTCAATCAATAGCCCATTGGCATACACAATACCTTGAGCATCCCTTTGCGTCTGGTGGCAAGTTTGGTGCTGCTGCTATTATTGCTATTGTCTATCTAAAGTGGGGCTGGGGTGAACCTTCAGGTGTTCTGGCATACAGTTCCCATGATCAGTCAGCAATGGCTGCACTGGCTAGGGCGATGGGAGTTGTAGGCAGTCATGTTCAGAGGGCCACGGGGCTACATGGAACTGCTTCCTTGGCCACAGTCTATCCCTAAAGTTACAGAACCTCATTTTCTGAGTTGAACCCCAGGGTCGACTGGGTCTTTTGCCTAATCCACACTTGGCGCCCATCCACCTCTCTCTAACTGTTTTGCTCCATACTATGGGCTCAGGTGGAAGAATGAATGGGAGCTACAGCATCGGGTCCTGGCTGGCAGCCCTGGAGAGGTAGGACTGCATTCTCAGCAGACAAGTACACAAGTAGTTCTGAGGTTATCTTTCTCATGGAGAAAGGTCGGCAGCCACCTTGTGAGTGAGGAATGCTTGAGAAAGGAATCTCCAACCTGTTCCACTGCATGGAAAGGTAGTGTGGAAGCATTTAAACTTAGTAAACGCACTCACTTTGCTTTGAAAATAATGGCCTGGCAGGGGTAGAGCGTGAAGCCATGCTACCCCTGAACAATTTAATTTAATACTACCTGCTAGCGATGAGAGGATGATTTGAAACAGGAAGAGTGAAAAATGTAACAAAGAAAATTCCTTGGCCAAAGGCAGAGGGGGCTAAGATCAGATAACAGGAGGGGATAGCAGGAAACTTGCTCAATAAATGACCTCATGACTATTAACAAACATACCCTGCATAGGGAATAAGCTCATTATAATTCACCAGGGAGGGACTGAGTGGGAGGGAAGAACGGGTATCAGTGGCATAGGATAGGTGGACGGAAAAGATTTGTAACCCCCCAGTACCCTGCCCAATGAGGAAGAAGAGGAGAGAAGTAGCGGCCAGGGGGACAGGGCATAAAAATGGGAAGTGAACATGTGCTTGGCGAGCTGGCAAGGGGGAGGAAACTCTCCACTCCCTTTACTGCAATACAGTTTCAAAAAGAACTCTCTGCTTGCCTCGAACATTTTTTTCTCTTTCGAAGGAAAGGAAAGAGTGTTTCTAACACAAGCCCCATCCCTTCCATTCCAAAAAACTGAGTGGCTCATGATAAACGAGGTGCCAGGAGGTGACAGCATACAAAGGACTTGATCCATAGTTCAAATCCCAGTTCACCCTGATATTGGTAGAATCCTTGATATTGTTCATTTTACAGGAATGGCCAATTTGTGGTGCACCAGATGCTTTGGCCTATAACTCCCATCAGTCCTTACCATTGGCCATGCTGTTTTGAGCTGATGGGTGCTGTAGTCAAAGCACCTAGAAGACCACAGCTAGGGGTATCAGAGACAACTGCAAACTACAGATGCTGTGGTGAACCAATTTCACCAATTTGCAAGGATTCCACGCATGTGGACTGGGTTTTTTATCTTTCTGGAATTTTGTGCAACTTTAGTCATATTTCAGTCAAATGTTCAGACTGGGAACACCAAGACTGTGCAGCCCTGCACAAGTCTATTCAAATATGCCCCATTAAGCTCAATGGGACCTACTTCCATGTGGGTATACTTAGGAGTACAGTCTCAGTTCATTAGATGTGAAAAGCCAGTTGCATGTGGAAGGGGGAGTGGGGCTTATCTCTTTGGTGCAAGTCAGATGGAGGAACTTTGTGGATCTCTGGATGTTTTGACCCATAGCTTCCATAACCTTTATTATCGGACTGCTGGAAGCTGTAGGTCAAAAATATTTGGTTGCTCACTCCCGGCATGTGCAAGGTACCTACAACATACTGCTTCCACTGTTGGAAAATGGCTGATTGTTCGATTCTGTTAGCAGAACATTTCTATCTTGTTTATCAGACTTCACAAGAACACTCAATTACTTCTGGTGGTATAGAAAAAAATGTATGCTTCCATTTTAATTAGCTAGATGAATATACATCAGCATCAGTAATTTAAATCTACTCCACACAAATATTTTCTTATTAAATTTAAATAGCCTGCTATGTTTTTAATTTTATTTTTCATGCTACTTCTATTTTTCTTAAGATCAAAGACTCTATACTCATTTGATCATTTTTATATTAAAACATAAGGGAAACTGGGATTTTTCTTGCTAGGTCATGCTTCAGAGTTAGGCATTTTGTTACAGGAATCAGAGTGCGTTTTTTACTTAACTAATATTTTTTCCCAAGGTAATTAAACATTTCATTAGGTAGTGAACCAATCATGGTTTCCTCAAGAGTGAAAGCAAGATGGGAAAATAAAAGGTTTAATTGTCCTCTATAGCATGGAGAATTATTAATAGGCTGTTTTTAAAAATAAAGTGATCGTTCCAAAATATTGCATATCATTAATATTAATTCATGATCCTATCAGGCATTTAGGAATTAACAAGTTTTCTCAGAGCCATTCTACACATAAGAAGAGAGAGTAGAATACTATTACTACGGACAGCAAGTCTTGTTTTTGACGGTTAAGCCCTCATCCATCTAAAAAAGGGTGAAAAAAGTCACAGTAAGAGGTAAACCAGCATAGCATAGTGCTGACACTCTTCTGGGAAGCTGCCCCAGGGGTGGGTCACTTACTGCTCTCCAGGGGTTTGGACTATGTCTCCTAACCTCTCATGATTGGCTATGCTGGCCCAGGCTGATGGAAGACGTTTCTTACCCTTGTCTTACACGAAGAATTATGAGGTTTTGTTTTCCCTTGAGGAAGTGTTTAAAAGATGACACACAGAGATTTCAGCTGTCTGAAATGGTACTGCCAAAGATTCTACTGCATCAACCTACCACCATATGCCTGAATTGGCTTTGTGGCCAAATTGCATAATCAGCTTCATGCACCAAGGATGGCAGCTGAATGCTCTACCCAGAGACCCATTTTTTAACAGGGGAAATATTTTAATGTGGGCAAAGGTGGGAAGACTAACATTGTTCATTTATCATATTGGTAACCTGCCTTTCTCTCTTCCAAGGTACTTTACATAAGCCTCCTCTTCTCCATTTTATCTTTACAACTACCCGGTGGGCTAACAGTCTGTGACTGGCTCAAAGCCCACCCCTGAGCTTCATGCTCAGGAGGGGCTGGGGGAGGGGGCTACAGCCTGGATCTCAGCCCGACATTCTACCCCCAGACGCAGTCAAAGGTTTTTTAGAACTGGATGGAGATGTCCTCTTACAGTGCCACCTTTGCCTGGAATTCAATACGTGGAAATCTCAGAGAGGGCTGTTCTTCATACAAGCTCCCTCACAATGGAACTCCCTGGACCAAAGTTGTTAAACACATCAGCTTTGTCCTAAGTGCAGTATTCTTGTTTAAAGACGCCACCGCATTGCTGAATTACATTTGCACAACCTCCAGCTCTCCTCTGGCCACCACAAGAGGACTGCACAAGCCCTCATGGTGCCTAAGAGGCTCCTGCTATGGGGATGGAAAGACAAATCCTCTCCCTCCGCCAAGCAGGGGACTGAAGATCTCATGACACTGGCATCCTATGGAAGAAAATCCTATCGACAACAATTTGGTCTCAACACCTGGTTTCAACACTTTTGGTCAGCCTCCCTCAGCCTATGCTAGTGATGTGGATATGCATGTGTGTGTGTGTAATTAGTAATACGTTGAGAACATTTCAATTATCTCTGATTGTTACTCTGACTATATGGGACGGGGGGGGGGGGTATTTTTCCCCTCTTTTCCACATATGTGCTTGTGATTCTACTCTTCTTTTGTATCCTCAGCTGTTTTTGCTGATGTTTGGTTTTGCTGAAAGACTATAAAAATCAAATACAAAATATAAATATTAAAAATAAATGAGTGGAACCTAGTCTTACAAGCTTTTTGGCACCAGTTAAAGACCTATTTCTTTACCCGGTCTTTTGATTAAATTTCTGTCTCCTTTCTTTACCCTCATCTGTTACTTTTCTCCCCTTTGATTATGGGTTTAGTTTCAGTCAGTGCTGTGCTATTTTACTTTGTTTTACTGCTTATATGTAGCTTTGGGATTACTTTAAAATGAAAAGCAGACAATGTGCGTTTGTGTGTGTGTGTGTGTGTGTGAGAGAGAGAGAGAGAGAGAGAGAGAG
>NW_025335505.1:504205-520710 GCF_004798865.1 Varanus komodoensis | reverse complement strand
GTGAGAGAGAGAGAGAGAGAGAGAGAGAGAGAGAGAGAGAGAGAGAGAGAGAGAGAGAGACTGAGAATAAGAAAGAGATGGTTTGGGTATGGGCATATCAGTCTATTTCTGGAGTCAGTTTTACCTATATTAGTAGCACTGCTCTACCCCACCTTCTGTGTTAATTACTTAAAAAAACACCCACCTGAAATTTTGTATTTAAATATGTAAGCATATATTTTGGAGACATTTTCTCTCAGAATTCAAACAGATGAACATTTTCCCTGTTTTCCATGTATTAGCAGCAGGTTGTGCTTAAGATGTTTTATATACAAGCAGAATGACTCCCACAAAGAACACAATTAACTGTTAACATCTCATAATAGTTACTACAGCAAGCTTGTCATAGTCTGCAAGGCTATTGTGGATGTAAACTGATCTTCATAAAGCATTTAGCAATGGTCTTCTTAAGCATTCACAATAAAGTGTTGAATGTAACACTGGAGGAAAAGCTCTTTATTATGGCTAATGAGCTTTTATTTGAACTAGCACTCATCCCCAAAATGAATTTCTGAGCTCTGGCACATGTGAGTATTAACTAAGAAGCTATTGACCTGATTTACATGATTAATTTGAGCTTTGGTGGCTTAAATAACCCATGGTGCCTATTCTGATACTTACCCCAACCATAGATTCTCATGTCATCCAAACCTAGGAAGGATGGGTTACAAGTATGATTAAGAAACCCACTTAGAACCCATTGGCTGTTTAATTAACCATGCCAACAATTTATTTAAGCTACCAAAGCTCAAATTGATCATGCAAACCTGTCCATTGCCTTTACATATGTATAGGTTACCTCTCCCGTGTTACTGAATAGCTACAACCAATTTCGATACAACTAAGACCAGAAAGAAACCATCCACACAGAAGGTCTTTCCTGAGCATAAGTCTTACACCAAGTCAACCTTCTCCATGGTCAGGGAAAATTCAAGCTGGAGTTCAACAATATCTAGAGGACTACAGATTGTCCATCCCTGCACTAGGATTGCTGGTTTGAGGATCTCAGTGGGTAGATACCAAGGATGATTTGACCACATGAAAAGTAGGGTCCAATTTTGCCACATATCTAAAATCCTGGCCACCGTGTGGACAGGTGTAATGGCCCACAGCTGCCAAAGTGGGGCTATATCATAACAATCAAGGGTTATCTGCCTTTACCTGGTGAATGTTTGTGATCAGCTTTTACAGAGTTCCATCAGAAGATGACATCAGCTTGTTGACTCTTCTGTGTTTACACAGCATTTTCTTTTATATAAATTATATGCTTCCAGAGGTCTTAAAATTACCACCACCTTTCCATGTGGACACATTTCATTTCCATTAGGAAGGAGAGCTGTATTTAATCACAAGTGCAAAACTGAAGCACAAAATGCCTTGCAATCACAGCAACACTGTCCTTATTGTATATAATACACATTTAGCAAATATGGAACAGTTTTGTATCACCTCAGATACAATGCTTATGCTATTCTTCATTCCATTTATTTCAGGTATTATTCTGCCTTTCTGAAATGAATCTGACAAAATTTAATAAAAATAAAACAGTAATTTGATCCACAATGACAAACCGCCAAGTTAAAGGATACATCTTGATGCGTTTCCTGCAAACAGAAGGGGTGGTGACAAGTTTAACTCCAAAGGGGTCATCATATTTCTGAGTTTGGAAAACACAAGAGAAAGCCCTTTCCTACATGCCTGACACATTGGCCTCTGTAAGTAGAGATATCCAAGCCTCTCCTGCTGATGTTAATAACTGACCAGGCAGATACTGACTGGGTGAAGAAATGAGCATAGGTTGTCATGGAACCATAGGTTGTACTTGAAACTTATGATATTGTTTTGGCTGCACCCAGCCAAGCTAATAAACCATGGTAAACAACCCAACAATAAACCATGGTTCATGGGTTCTTTCTGGTTAACAAACCTCAACTCCTTCATAAACCGCAATTCACCAATAACTCAAACTCAACCCACACTCCACCTTTAAATGTGGGTTATTGTGTTGTCTGAACCCATTTGCTGAGAGGAATGGTCCTTCATATAGACAAGAGGGCAGAACTTCAGGTCCAAGAGCCTAATACAGTCCACCTGCAGTTCCTATCTGGCTCTCTGAGGTTCCCAGAAGGTCCTGATGCCATGCCTAGCTGCAACATTTTGCATCCATTGAAGCAAGGTCATTGAAGCATCCACGCAGAACACACTGGAACGGTCAAGCCATCGTGTATACAAGGAATGGAAAACTCTTGCCAGATAGACTGACTCAGGAACTGTAGCAGCTGATGCACTACATATAGCTGTGCAAATTGTCTCTTTTTGCCACTATCACCACCTGAAGATCCAGAGTCAGTGTAAGGTATCAAGCAGCACACCAAAGCTATGAAGTGGATCTTTCAAGGGGAGTCCAACCACAACTAGAACCCTTTTTATCAATGAAGACCATCCAGACTTCAGCTGTCAAGTGTTGAGTAATCAAGAGATGTTTGAAGCTAGAGTGAAAAGAATCTCCAAAGTGTAAAAGTGAAATGTGCAATCAGGACTGTTGATTTTCCATTTGTGCATCCCACCCCCACCCCCATCTTCTCATGCCCAGGTTAAATTAGTGTTTGTCTTCTACCTTGGACTGCTGCTGGCAAAAACCAAACAAACAAACAAGCAAATAAAAAGCTGGAATATCTAATTACAGGCACAATATGGTGAATCCCAAAGGCTTCTCTGCCACTCCCATCCCTTTGACATGAAGCTACGCACACGGAGTCTCTGTGTGCATGCATCTGAAAGAAATAGCACTGCCATTTTTTAAATCAAATCTAGCTCTAAATCTAAAACTGAATTGCTGCACCATGTGTCACTTTTTCAGAAACTGATCATCAAAGGCACCTGCTGTGCCTTTGAGCTTTCACCTTATTTAATCCTTAAACTACTGCCACCCCCAGCACTTCTGCAAATTTCCCTCAAAATAGCATGATTTGCTGTGCTGTCTCGCTGTGCATTACACTATGAAGGAAAGCAGGGATGACTAAACAGGAAGAAAAACAATCACAGCTAGCCCATGTTAGGAAGGCAGAGATGAGTGAGAATGCATGCAAATGCTCACTGAAGCACCAGACCTGAAGAAGCCTCACTTTCTGACGGAATAGCTCCCCACCAGAGGGAATTGGGGGTGGGGGAGGCGGGGAGCCTTGTGTTTGAATAAACAGTGAGCATCTGTCTGTAGAGATTGCCTATAGACAATAGGCATCTCTGGGTCAACCACCGCTGGGTCAGAATCAGGAAGGAGTGATGCTCAGGCAAGAGAGTTCTTCATATAGACATAGAAACAGAGCAAGTCAGAAGGGGTCTCCTGGGCCATCTAGTCTGACCCCCGGCTCCACTCATATCATGCCTATCATGTGCATGTACAACCTATCCAGCTGTGCTCATGTGATCCCCAACATGTGGCTGTCCAATCTTTCCTTGAATACCCTCATTGATGGGACTTCAACCACCTCTCTTGGAAGCCCATAATATCCCAGGGGTCCTAACCATTAGGAAGTACTTCCTGGCATCCAAGCTGAAGCCTGGTTCCTTGAGCTCTGCCCCACTAGAATGTGTCCTTTCCTCCACTGCAGGGAAGAACAGGTCATGGCCCCCCTCCACATGACAAACCCTCAGATCTTCTATAAGTTGATAAAAGGTCCCCTCAGAGTCTCTTCTTCTCCAGGCTGAAAAGACCCAATTCCCTTAATCTCTCCTCATATGCCATCCCTCCCAACCCATGTACCATTGTTGTGACCCTGGCATTTGCATTCGGGGCATAGGAATGGGTGCCATAAGCACAGGTTAGGGGACAAGTGGCTAGAAAGCAGCACTTGTGAAAAGGGTCTGGGGGTGCTGATTGACTACAGGCTAAACATGAGCCAGCAGTGTGACACGGAGGACAAGAGGGCGAATGCCACCCTTGGATGCATTGCCAGAAGCGTGGCTTCTAAATTGAGAGAGGTATTACTGCCACTCCAAATGACTTGGTGCACCCACAGCTGGAGTATTGTGGTCAATTCTGTGCCCCTCATTACAAGAGGGATATAGCAAGGTTGAAATCAGTGCAGCGAAGGGCTACTAGGATGGTGGCCAGTTTGCAGGGAAAGCCATATGAGGAGAGACTGAGGGAACTGGGTCTTTTCAGCCCTGAGAAGAGGAGACTCAGAGGGGACCTGTTAGTGACATATAGGTACATGAGCGGGTGTCACACGGAGGTGGGTTGTGAGCTTTTTTCCCTGTAGATGAGGGCAGGACATGCTCCAATGGAGAAAAGCTCAGGGAACTAGCATTCAAGGTGGATGCCCGGAAGTATTCTTGACAGTTAAGACCCCGAGGGTATGGAACAGGCTTCCACGGGAGGTGGGTGAGGCCCCACTTGTGAGGGTGCTTAAGGATAGGGTGGAAATACAAAGGTAGGCATGACATGAGTGGAGCCAGCTGGAGCCAGCAGTCAGACTAGATGGCCTGGGAAGTCCTTTGTGACTCTTTTTCCATGTTTCCACATCTCCTGCTTGGCCTTGTCTTAGAAAGTGAGCCAAGCCATGGGAAGCCCGTGAATCATCATAGAGTGAGAGGCAACCTTCTCTCCTGCCATGTGCAGCAGCACAAAGAAATAGAGGGGGATGCTGTTGGCACAGTGGTCATGTGGAGCTCTGTTCCTGGTAAATGCCTTGGGAACACTGGGAATCTTCAGCAGGAACTCTGATCTCTGGCTGTGATGAAGCAGCTGGGAGCTACGGAAGCTGAGACCAGGGAATCTGGCAGATTTCCTCCCCCAAACAGATTTCTCCCACATTCCAAACTGGCAGTGAGAGTTTTAAATAAAAATGTGCTGGCTTTTCGGCCTTGACCACTACCATAAGTGCTGCCACTGGAATGCAGACCCCAAGAGCATCTCCAAATTGCAATTCAGCCATCGGGCTGAAAGAAGCGTCAACATTTGCCCTGTCTTGGGGATCATCCGGTGGATCCCTTTTTCTTGTTCTGCTGTCATCTAAGCTGGGGTTTGCAAGGTTTGCTGAAAGGTTTTTCTTTATGCTTAGCTTTCTCCATTTTTACTGATTCTTTTTTTAGTGGGGGCAGGGAGAGTGCTATTTCAAGTGACGCTTTAACCATTGCTTATAGTTGTTATCATGTTTTTAGGTTTGCTATATTTTCAGAGGAAATACAGGGCTCAACACACATATGTGGATGGCTTGAGATGAACCCTTTCAGAATCCATCCCTCCAGAATCCATGAATTTCATCCCATGCTCGGCGTGGTCCTGCAAAGTGAGCTGAGCCAAGAGGAAGTCCATGAATTCTCGTGCACCCCAGCTGCGCAACCACAAAAGTTCCCCATTATGAGAGGCTGCAGGGTGCGAAAGAGGGCAGCTGTGAGCAGATGCAGAGCTCAATTCCTGAGGAGGGCCCTGCGGAGGCTGCCAGAGTCCAGGGTCTGGGAGGCTGAAAGCAGGGAATCCGGCAAATGTTCCACATGAGACAGATTCCTCGCCCATTCCATTGTGTGTGTGTGTGTGTGTGTGTGTGTGTGTGTGTGGACTGATCGAATGATTGATGGCAAGGTGGCTCTCACACACTCACATGTGCACAGGCGTGAACACACCTGCAGCCTTACGGCATCACGTGCTCCTCTGCCTTCTTGCACGACTGCTTTTGATAACAGGCTGGGATTGTGGTTTCCCAGTGCAGGAAAGAGACACTGACTTTGGGTAATGCAAGGAAGCCAAAGCAAAGGGGAGGACAGATGCTTCCTCCACCCCCACACCGTGCCACCCACTCCCAAGATGAGCTTTGCCAAGGATGATGTCACCAGGCCTGACATGCTAGGTCATGCAAGAGGAAGCATCCCCAGGGACTCTCTCTTCTTCCCGAAGATGGAATCCAGAGCAAAATAACAGATGGCTTTGGGTCCTAAGGATTAGCCAGAAGTGACTCTTTCAGATTAAATTGATAAGGCCCCTTATTTGTGCCATGAAAAACGAACACTCTCATACAGCAGCCTCTTCTCTGCCACTCATGTCACCCTTTTTTCCTGCATAAGATTGGCCTCACACACAGAGCAGACAGCTCTTCTTCCTGCTCAGCATGATTTCTTTCACCAGCAATAGAGAAACATCTCTCATCTCTCATTCACTCCCAGATGCTCAGGAAGAAGTTGGGTTCTCAGAACCTGCTTCCCAGATCAGGAGTAGTTGTGGCAGGATTCCTTTTCTTTTATACACATAGAGTACCTGCATATTTCATAGGGGATCCTGCATGTCTCCTGTGAACACTCCAAAGCAGTACATGAAAGGGAAAAGTCTGAGATCCTGACCTTCTCACTGCAGACCCTGTAAGGTCACCAACTCCAACGTCTTGGGCAGCTTGTTGTGTCAAGTAGAGATTCTTTCAGAAGTTTCTCTGATAAGAGGGCAAGAAGGAGGGAGGGCCAGTCAGTGATAGCACAGAATTTCATTCGGGTCAAGAACGGTGATCCTGCTCAAATGAAAGCAAGAGAGGGGAGTGTGACATCCCAGATAAATGAGCCCAGCAGGCATCTCCCAGCAGGGTCTGCAAAGTCTGGGGACATGTGGCCCCCTGAGCTTTAATTACAGCCCCCCAGCCCCCGCCACTCAATTCCCCCTTCTCTCAATTTTCTTATAAAGAGCAGCGGACAGAAGAAAAAGATACCTGCCTCAGCATTGCTAGAGGAAAGGTGGAGAGCAGGCTGGGCGGGGGGGGGGGGTGTTCCAGGGTTACTCTGTGTACATGCGCTCTCTAGTGTGAACATGCCATCTTTCTCCTATTGCAGGTAACCTAGGATGACTTACACGGTGTTTTACCCTCACGACAGCTTTACACAGCCTGGGACCACAAGGCATGCCAGCATGCTTCTCCCAAGCACGACCTACTCAGACACTATGCTCAGCCTCTGGGGCCTTCCTCCAAGGAAAGTGCAGAGGGTGGTCGCAAGGGAAAGGACTTCCCTGCACCATCCCCCCCATCGGTGTACCAACCTCCCCGTGGTGGCCTGACTGGGACCAAATTTGTCTTTTCGACACCAGGTTAATTTGGCCCTCTTCTCTGAAGCCTCCGAGACTGACTTTATGTTTTATGTTCCGTATATGCATCTAGGGACTTGAGGGTATTGCCCATTGTGGTTATCTTTTCTGACTGTTCTCCCACCCTTTTGCAGAGTCGTTTTTTAAATCGTATGCTTCAGCTCTTTTAAATTCATTCTAATGTTGTTTTGATTTTATATTCGTATTGCATTCTCCTGTTTCATTTTTATGGATTGTTGTAAACCACCCAGAATACATTGGCTATGGGCCAGTAGAGAAATGAATAGTGATGATGATGATGATGATGATGATGATAGGCTGGGCTGAGAGTCAGTGACTAACCCAAAGGCCTGCTGCGAGCCTCATGGCTGAGTGGGGACTAGAACCCAAACCTCCCTAGTCCCACTCTGACATCGCAGCCCATACATTACGCTGTCTTTCATTGTGTGTGCTGTTGGTATGGCACCCAGCTTCTACACCATCATCACTGGTGCCTCTGAAGCTTAGGTACCCTTGCTTCAAGGTGAGAAAAAAATGGAGCCCAGGTAAGGGGGTGCAGTGGGAGGCTGGCCTGGTTTTCGGTGATTCCCACTGCGTTCTCTGTGACAGAATGAATAGGCTGCAAGTTCAAGGGCATCGCAGAATCTACTCGTTCTGTCCTGCACCACACCACTGGTGTCACCAAGGGCAGAGGTATCCCTCCTCTGACAGTGGCCTGCTGGAATCCCAGGTATTTGAACAGTTGCCGTTTGCCCCTCTATGGGAAAGAAGAGCACTGCATGGGGTAGGGAAGGAACTGCTGAAGCAGAAGCATTTCCCTGCTGCTGCGTGGCCCCAGCTTCCGCTGACAGGAGCCTCATAGGCAGGTTTAATGCATCTCCATGCATGAAGAGCAGAGACACCTATGTTGATGTGACTGAGCTTGCAACTGTAGTCCAATTAGGGATGGGCAAAAATGCAGTGTTCAAGCTCACTATTGAACACTTGCCCAAGCGCACACTTTCCACACTTTTCCACAAAGCACGCACTCAAACCATCATGCATGTTCCATATAGCCTGAAGTGACTGGTCCTGCTTAATCCTGGAAACTAACCTGGTTAAAATCTGTACGGGTGACTTAAAGTTGTGACCCACCCAGAGAACATCAGCTATGGGCACTATAGAAATGTAATTGATGAGGAGGAGCATTCGTTTGCACAAGGGCATGCATGTGCTGGCTCACATTTTCAGAAGGGCATATTTGCACACTGCATGCTTTAGAACGTGCATACAAGTTCGGGAAGTTCCTACAATTCAGGATCAGGAAAGGTAAATGTCTGGAAAATTCTCAAACATTCCAAGCACCTCTTCGCTGCAGACACAACATAAATGTGACACGTCTGGCTCAGCACCAAATTCCTGGTCAAATTAAATGTTAAGCAAGCTGCACTATCATTTTGAATGTGGGGGCTACATGTACCTGGCTACAGTTTCCTGGGACCAAGTTGGATAAGACTGCGGCTGCTACCTGCTCACATAGAAGAGGTGGTTTCCCTAGCAACCACATTCAGTGAAGGAAAGGGTGGTGGACAGGTTGGCATGCAGACTGCCTTCAAAGAGCTCAAGAGAACAGATTTTAACACAGCCCCAAATGCAGTCACAATGTCTTAACAGGCAGGGAATCTTGGGCCTGTGGAGTGACTTCTTCTCTCTATACAAATGATACCATGGTCAGCACAAACACGATTAACTGTAGCAGTTTTATGTTCCATATATGCATCTCCGTCAACTACTATTTGCATGGTAGTGGGTGTTAAATAGCTGGATCAGCTTCACAGAGGTTTTCATTCACAAGAGCTTTTCAAGAATAGCAGGGTGACGGAGAAAACTCTCTTGTTAGGCTTCCTCTCATGGTTGTTCTGAGCCTCTTCCCAGTAAGAAGAGTTACACATACACACGCGCACGCACACACGCACACATCAAATTCAAGCACTCCAAAATATTCCTTCTAACTATAGAGCAAACCACGGTTCTCTTTAACAGTGCATCACATGTCACTATACCACACACAACAGTGTATGAAACGCACAGCAAACTTTCATCCACACAGAAACAGTAATTCCCCACATCACCCAGGGTGCCATATGAGCTCTCTTGTGGTGGAAATTCCTGCTCGAAGAGTTCGGAGACGATCGGCCTCCATTTGTCCTGTCCAACTCCAGTTCAAAGATAAAAAACCATAAGACAAGATGTCCGCCAGCATTGGTACACGGACAGCCCTCTAACTGGGAGGCACATATGGTGATGTGTATCTATCAAGATTATAATACTTATTTCTATATTGTCATGTATGCATATAATTAGTATATGGAAACATAATTCAAGTCACTCTTCCTTTTTTGGTTGCTCATAAGCAGCCCTCTTATCATAGGCCCATGATAACAGGGGTGAGGCAGTGGTCTTACAGTGTTCTTGGACTCCCATCAGCCTAACTGGTATGACCAAGGGTCAAGATTGATGGGAGTTGTAGTCCAATAATATCTGAAGGGCCATAGATTCCCCATAACTGTACCAGGGTGCTGTAAAAGGCCAAACTTGGGTTGGAGGAACCCAGGTTCAAATCCCCATTCAGGCACGAGGTTTTCCTGGTAACTCAGGACCTGGTTGTAAGGTCTGTTTTCTGTTCAGCTTTCTCTTCCCATTGGGGTCAGCCAGATGTCCACAGGAAGCCCACAGCAACCTCCTACTCCTGATCCTCAACAACTGGTTTTGATACATGACTCCTATACTAGAAAGAAAGTATAGGCATTGTGGCTAGTAGACATTTATAGATACAATTTTAGCTGCATATAAGCTGGACATTTTTATCTGAAGGCAGAATTAGGTGCCTCCAAAAAAGATCTGCTGCTCTCAGCATGGCCCAGCTAGTATCCCTCCCAAGTACTACCTTCAATGCTACAATCAGTCACACATACAGGACAGGTCATGTTCCATCCCACCCAGTGCAATCAATTTAGACCTTCTTTGTTACAGACTGTAGGAATATTCCCATGTGCTTGTGTAAACTCTGTGGGGGCATCTCGAAAGTCTTCAAAGATCCACAGATAATTGGGGGAATGGACTTGAAGTTGAATAGCTACTATAAGATGGATCCAATGTGATGCATATGCTGCCATGTTCCATATTCGGTTACATGCATGAGTAGTGAGAGGTTTGGAAATCTAATTTTCCTAGATAGAAAATATCCCAGAATGAGCACTGGGGGAAAATGTTCATAACAAAAGTAGAACCTTAAAGAAACTCTCCTGAGAACCCCCTACAATGTGTGGATAAAAAATGCAGGTTTATTGTACTATTTACTGACCTTCTGAAAGACCCTATTTTAGTACTGGTGATGAATCATTCCGTACATGATGGAAGAAGCCCTCCACACAATAGAGCAGGGTGGGGAACAATTTTGGCACAGCGGACTAAATGATCTCAGCTCAGCTCTTTATAGACCAGGTGGCATCTGCAGGCCATGCCATGCTACTCCAATCATCATGTGATCTTCAACTGGGAACTGGCTGGCACTCCAACTGGCTCTTTGGCTGGAAGCCAGCTTTTGGCCAGTGAGAGAGCTCCTGCACAATGAACGCCTTCCAAATGAGGCGGCAGCTGGAGGACTGCTCCCGCAGCCTTGTTGGATCCTCCCCAGTGGGGGAAGGAACCAGGCAGACAAGTCCCTGACAGTACATGCCATGGGAACAGACTCAAGCAGAGCTGGAAGTTGCCTTCTCAGCACTGGCTGAGCCCTCTGCCTTAAGGTCAACAGGGCTCTCCAAGGTCAATGGAGAAACTCCAAAATTTCTTTTGGCTCTTGGGCTGACTCTCCTGCTTTAGTATGACATGTTATCATCCTATGTACAGGGTTTTCCATGATGGAGCATACAAACCCAGATCTGTCCATCTTTCACCAGAAATAGTTTGGTCCTGGAAAAGCTTTCAGTGTCGGTTCTGCTCTATGTTTAAACTACAGCTTCTTCCTTTCCATTCTTCCTCTTATGCAAGACATTGCATAAGGGCTATGCAGGGTTTTTCTTCTTTTTTGCACTGTTGCTATATTCCCCTATTTCTACCTCCCAGCTCTCTGTCACAGCAACGGTAGAGGCCCCTACCCACTCATCCCATTTTTCTCTTGTTGCCAGATGATAGATCAAGAGGGATTGCTTTATTTATCGTGTCTTGCATGTTCAGTCAATAGACCCATAGGGGGTAGCTGCAGTAAGCCGCAGACAAGCCGTCTACATGAACGGATATTCTGCTTGCTATCCAAATATTTACGGTGCTCAAGTACTGTAAAAATGGGGGAAACTCATTCTTCACTGCACTGCAAATAAATCCTGAGTTAAACGAAGGAAGTAAGACATGAGCAAAGATGCAAAATAAATTGCAATGCAAAGCTTGTCAACTGAGCCACAGAAATAACAATCTGTTGTGGTCAGCTTAGCATACAAAGCCTTATGCGTATCACCAAGAATTATGAACACAAACAGTCTTTTCCATTTGCCAAGGGGTGGCTGCAGGATCTCGGTTAAAGGAGCATTTCACAGATTCTGTCAAATGTTGGATCTCCATGGAAATTCCAATTCTCTGCAAGGGTTTGGGTGGGAGGTTGGTCTACATCCCCAGACATCCTTATGTAGACCAGTGGGCCCTGCCTCAGCCTCTAGGTCAGGATCCCCTACCCTAACCCTTGCTGCTGTTTCGAGGCAGGGATTCATTTTAAGCATCCATCACAATTTGCCACTAGAATTTGTCAACCAGTTGCCCTTTCCTTCCTTCCTTCCTTCCTTCCTTCCTTCCTTCCTTCCTTCCTTCCTTTCAGCCAGTATTATGCCACTAAATTTTGTCAGTGCAGTAGCAGAGACATCAAGTCATTTTTACATGGGTAATTACTGAAGATGTTTTTCTTCATGTTATCACAATTTTTAATCTGTTTTAAGTTTGATGCTAAATTTTGTAGCAAACATTTTAATGATGTTTTAATATGGTGCATTTTATATTGTATTTTAATGTGCTGCTGTAGAAATTAAATAATAACAATAGCAACAACAATACGAGCCTGTGTCTATCCCTGTGCAGGGTATAAGCTACAGTGGGGAACCTTTTTGGCCCAAGGACCAAATTCTATTTTGAGAGAGCCCTCGGGGGCCACATTCCAGTGGGGTTCAGACCAAAGGCAAAAGGAATGGGACCAAAACACCAAAACTATCAGCACATTTGAGCTTAAAGCTCTTACAGCCAGTAACCAAGCCTTGAGAGAGGCATTTCAGCAATTTAGAATGGGTGGAAACTGCACAAAAGCCTGGAAACTAAACTCTCAGTAGATGGGGAAAGGAATGGGGTCCATGGAAGTGGGGGTGGCCATCGAGGAAATATTGGAGGGCTGAATATGGCTCCTACACCTGAAGTTGTTCACCCTTTCCATAAGAACGTGCCTGGAGGCCACTGTGGGTGTGAATCAGCTAAAAGCTCACTTTTTCAACAATGTAAAAATCATAATATGATTGGCCCTAGAAAATGGCTTAAATGTGGCTTGCAGCATTTATGACCAATCCCGTAACCTGTCGTGCATTATTACTAGGTCCCTGTGTGGCCTGTGTGCATGTCTGTGGAAAAGGCTTTGCACAGATTGTGTGCACATCTTTGCATCTATGTGAACAAAATGCAGGGCAGCCAGGAGTCCTGTTTTGAAATGGACACATGTCTACCGAAAGGCATCCTCTGCTTGCAGGGCCATCCATCCAGCTTCTGTTTAACCAAAGAACGATCAGAAGGCACAGCAGAAGCCTTGAAGGTGCCCATCCACCCTTAACGCTTGGATAACAGTTGGAGCAGTCCCACAAGTCTCCAGTGCACAACCTGGTCCACTGTGTTGAGAGGCTTATGATTTCTATTTAGAAATGTTATAATAGAAATGTTATAATAATAATAATATTTAAACTATAGAAATCATTCTAACTTTGCATCTATACATATAAATAAGTATATGCAAATTTTATACACACTGTATCCTCCTTTGGCGATGCCTTGCTTGGGGAGATGTGTGGGTGACCACCTTAACCAAAGCATGAATGCATCCTTAGTGCTTTGCATCAGGGGAACTGGTTCCAGACAGCAAACACCAGCCATCAAAAACAACAGCCATATTTATGCTATGCTATGCTATGCTATGCTATGTTCAGAGATCTCATGATGCAGAAGACACTAATGGTGTTTAGCTAACAGTGCAGTCCTATTCACATTTGCCCAGCAGTAAGCCCATTGACTGTGTTAGGTCATATACAGGTCTGCGTTGGGAGTGACCTGGACATCATGAGGATGAGGCAGGTGTTGATCTTAGCTGCCATTAGCCTGTGGAAGTAGCAGGGAGCAACACTTGCGGATTGGAGCATCTTAAGGATGAGGCTTGGATGCCAGATCAGAATATCATCCAGAGAATGAGGACAAGAGAAGAGGCTAAGGAAAAGGGAAAATGAGAGATGGTGAAAAGTAGAGCCATGTGCAAACCCTGAAATAAGTAAGCAAATATTTGGCTCCGGGGGTCTCCTTGTGAGGACAAGAGGCTACTCTGGTCCCATGCAAGACAACCCGGAGAAAGGCTTCTGCTCACAATGTGCTCCTTCTTCTTTTCCATTTGTTCTTCACTGACATTGACAGGGGACAGCTGGGCACTTAATTCTAGCTTCACTTGCAAAATAAGGCAACATAAGCAATTATTTGTTTCCCCTAAAGATTTGTTCCCCATTAGCAGAGGGGAGCAGGGGCATTATTCCTAATCTTTAATTCAACCTTCATTAGCTTTACTACAAGTAGCAGTTAACAGCTCAAAGACTTCCTTTGGTTTTTCTCTCCCTTCTCTCACCTTTAAGAAATGCATTTCAAAAAAAATTACTCAATGAAACTCTGCCATGAATCTTCATTAAATTGGTATAAATTGCCTTTGCACTCGAACATGGAAAAGATGCATTTCTCACCTTCTTCTTTTTCTTCTTCTTCTGTTTGCCAGCTGAACACTGGTTTATAAAGCACTGTCTAAATCATGCAGGAGAGAGAAAACAGTTGCCTTGGTAGCAGCCCTGAACCAATCAGCTGCACTGTTTCTCCAGAGACGATCTGATTTGTGCAGCCAATACAAGCTAGAACAGGTGACTAAATTAGTCTGTGCTAAGAAATATGGTATATGTGTACCAGGGGCTCTCTAATATTCAATGCATTTAAAAAAAATAGTGTGATGTCTTTAATACATTTTCAGGGCTACAGCCTGTGAAATAATTGCTGGGAACAAGCACACAGTAACTAAACACTGCTGTGATCTCATCTGTGTGCAGTCTTTTCCCAAGACTGGGACTGTCACTTGGAGCCCCTTCTTTTATCATGCCCCCTTTCTCTAAAACATATTACATTTCTTTCCTCTTAGCTCTGCTAAAAAGACACTCAGCCACAAGGGAGATGCTTCCTTCTCACCTGCTACAGGGGATCCAGTTAAGAATGTTAAGCATTACTCACAATATTTGTTTACAAATTGGGTCCTGCAACAAAATGCTTGGATTAAAGTTCTCTTGTTTGGCATTCTACTCAACCAGCCATGCCCTGACTCCAGGGAACTCCATTCCATTTCCCCCTTCGACTCACCTTTCCATTCCCTCCAACTCTCACTCAGTGTTCTGTGGGCCATGTGCACGCTCAGTCCCCATTGGCTGTTTGGGGGTTCAGGGTTTCTTTTTTCCTTTAATATCATAGAATTCTAATGCTGGAAGGGGCCAAGAAGGCCATGGGGTCCAGCCCCCTATGTTGCAGGACACCAAGTTGCAGGATCCCACACAGATGGCTGTCCAGTTTCTTTCTGAGTGTCTCCAGTGTGGGAGAGCCCACCACTTCCCTAGGCAGCTGGTTCCACTGCCATTTTGCTCTGACAGTGAGGAAGCTTTGGAAGGAGGCGTGGAATCTGCACTAGGCATTTGCACCAGCCTTGTAATGCCTGACTCACTCAAATGTCACATGAGATTCATCTAAAACCGCCACCCTTTGTGCTGTATGTCCCATGCTTCTTCAGAGCAGTTACTGTATGACTTTTCAATGTATGTATGTATGTATGTATGTATGTATGTATTTATTTGGAATTTTTGTATGCCATCCCATTCGCATAAGCCTCAGGACGGCTTCCAACATCATAAATAAATACTAATACAAATAGATACATATAAAATCTGGATATATCCTGGCTAAATATTTTAAAACCAAAAAATAATGTCAATAATTATTGAAATAGCATTTAAATAAAAAGGTCTTGGCCTGGCTCTGAAAAACAAATAACGACGGCGCCAGGCGGACCTCTCCGGGGAGCGCATTCCATAAATGTGTTGCATTTTTGCAGAGTGTGCTAAACTTATGGTACTGTTCTGGGTGGGAGGGAGGGGCTTCTATGGGCTGTGAAGGAGGGGTACTGCAAAAGAAAGTGTCCTATCGGAATTAAACAAAATTACAGCTACTCTGAGTAGGACATCAGTGTGATCAGCTTTCAGTTGCTTCCCAACCTCCTTAGCCCCTCTCTGGCTTCTCTCTCTCTTTCTCGCACTTCCCCAGTGAACTAAGGAGTAAATGCTAGGCTTCTTCTTTCTCCATGTCCTCTCCAAGAAAAAAAACAAGTGGAAATATGCTCATATACATGGACACTCAGAAAAAATATATATCTTCATTGTCACTTGAAGTAAGTAAACCTCACTGTTTTCAGTGCCGCTTACTCTGGAGAAAGTCTTAGTTGGGGGAGACCTGCACTTGCTTTGGGGAATTGCTGTTGGGTGGAGGAGAAAGGTGGCACTGATCCCACTGACCTCACCCGCCAGGAACTGGGAAGACAGCAGGAAGCAGCACCACGGCTTCCCCTCTTCTCTCCCCATCTCCTCCTCCTTCTCCATGATTTATTGTGAGGGTACGGGATAGAAACATAGAAACAGAGCAAGTCAGAAGGAGCCTCCCAGGCCATCTAGTCTGACCTCCGGCACCAGCCGGCTCCGGTCACGACATGCCCACCATGTGGACGTCCAGCCTATCCTTGAACTCCTGCACCGATGGGGCCTCAACACACCCTCAGGGTCCTAACTGGTTCCAAATGGAACCTTGGCTCCCTGAGCTTTGCTCCGCTGGAGCGCGTCCTGCCTTCCTCTGCAGGGGAGAACAGGTCTCTGTCCATCTCCATGTGACATCCCCTCACATACCTATATGTCGCCAGATGAATTACACAGAAACAGAACGAGTCAGAAGGGGCCGCCTGGGCCATCTAAGTCTGACCCCCGGCTCCAACCAGCTCCACTTATGACATGCCAACCATTGCTTTCCTTCCTTCCTTCCTTCCTTCCTTCCTTCCTTCCTTCCTTCCTTC
>NW_025335505.1:499935-504105 GCF_004798865.1 Varanus komodoensis | reverse complement strand
GCAAAGCAAAGCAAAGCAAAGCAAAGCAAAGCAAAGCAAAGCAAAGCCCTTTCCTTCCATGCTCTTTTCCTCCTCCCTTCCCTCTGAAGCTTCATGGGATGTGACATGCTGAACCTAGGATCCATGTTTTCAGGGGAGACTGGTGACCCCTTTCTCAGTGGGGCTTCTCATCCATTGCAGCTTTTCTTGTCAGCTTTACAAGAGCTATCCATGGCACATCATGGTGGTACACCTACTTTGAGGATGGAGTTCAGCACAATGGATAGCTCCCGGGAAGCTCCTATACAGCTGAAAAGAAGGGTTGGAATGGTTGAGGAGCTCTGCTGACACAGAGGTCACCAACATCCCGTGTGTTTCTCTTCCCAGGGGGCAAGAAGTAAGTTCCAAGAAGGAAGGGAGATTTGGATTGGAAAAAGTAATAGGAGAAAGCATTATACCTTATTTTGCAAAGCTGAAAAATACTTTCACCCTCTGCGGCTCACTTGCCCAGCTGCCCACTAAATCCATGCACACCAGTGCACCAGTTCACGGAGTTTAACCATGCTGCTCTACCAAATACTACTCTTCGTAAAAGGTCCCTCTCAAGTTTTGCTTGCTTGGGACCTGATGCTGTGCCTGCTCTTGACTATAAGCAGCATGGAAATAAATGAGCAAAGGAGGAAGCAGAGCAAGGCTTTTCAAACCTTTCAAAGGCCACAGCAATTTTGCTTTGTGCTGTTACAGAAGAAAACACTTCACACTGCTGGCATAGTTAATGATGCTGGAAAGAAAGCATTAATTTTGTTGAACAGCATTAGAATACAGGACCTCCTGCGGTGCCCACCAGCTACTTGCTCAGTGCAGCTGCTTTATCAGCTGGGAGTTCTAAATCAGTGCTGTGAGAACAGACAGAAATGACCATCATGCATTTGCTCAAGATGGCAATTTGCCCTGAAGTGATGGAAAGGTCCTATTCAATTAATCCTCCAGCCTTCTCTTTTCCTAATGAATAGCTCCCTTTTCTCAGGATGAAGTCAGTCTGCCGAGACCATGTCATGGTGATGACATCAAAAGTGAACCTCCTTATCTTCCTTTAGTACTCCTTCAATCCCGTTGTCAACAAACAGCCTTTTCCAGCACCAGGGTGAGCCCTCCCACGAAGCCTGGTGAAGTGTGTGCATCAGGTGGCAGGGTGGGAAGATCGGCCAACTGTGCCAGTGCAGAAGGATCTACTGTGCCTGTCCTGGACCAGCTCTTGCGAAGGTGCTGCTGCCAGTTCTTCCAGCTGCTCAGCTTTTCGTAGAGCTGATGCAGCAGTGCTGGCAACGGTATTGTATTGTTTTATATATTGTAGGCTGCCTAGGAAGGCCTTGGCAGTTATATGTGGCCTATAAATACAGGAAGGAAGGAAGGAAGGAAGGAAGGAAGGAAGGAAGGAAGGAAGGGGAAAAGGAGGCAATGACAAAGGAGAAATGGGTTGTGAAGTGGCAGGAGCAAGGGGTGTGATGCAGTGGGAGGGGCTGTGATAGGGAGTGAGAGCATGCTTGGGGATATTCTGCAGGGATTGTCTTTTGATATGCATACATGTTCTAACTTTAACAATGCTTTTCACCAGTTTACTTGGAACAGACACTAAATGACCCAGCACATAATTTTTCCCTTCTGCAACATGGTTTCATGCCAGGTGTGCCAGAGTTCCTTGGTAAACAAAGCAGTGCAGGAGGTAGGATGTTTGGGAACCACTAATCTATTTCTGCACTCGTCTGTCTTGCTCCACCGATACATGCGAACCTATGTGCACACATCGTGCTAGGATTATATTCATCCAGATTGTCTTCCAACATAACTGTCTCATCCATAACAACATTTAAGGTACATGGATCTTTTCTGATGAATCTAGCAGAATAAAAGCCACTGATGAAAAGACCCTGAATGAATATGAATTGTGGAATGCTCTCTCCAGTGTGGTCTGGCAAGGTCCCTTCATTCTACTTTTTGGGATGTGTGGGTGACCTTCAGTAGCCACTTAAATGTTTATTATAGGATCAGCCCATCTGCATGGGCCATCTGAGTGGCTGCCCAGGATAAGAATACTTTTAAAGTCATCAATGATGTAGTAAGACCAAGGGCAAGACCAAGAGACTGTGCTGCACCTAGAACATGAAGATGCTGAGATACAGCTCCATAATATCCAAGCCGTAACTCTTGGATTGTGTAGAACAATCATTTGGAACAAACAAACAAACAAACAAACACACTGAGCTAGTTCTGAATGCATCCCTTTGCCAAGGAAAATAAGCTCAGCAAGGGTTGGGATGAATCCAAATGGAATGTGGGGACTTACTCCCATACTCAGCCCAGTTCTGCAAAGCGAGCTGAGCCAGGAGGAAGTCTGCAAATGCTCATGGACCCCCGGCTGTGCAACTGGCAACCTTCCCCATCAGGAGCTGCTGCAGGATGTAGAGGAGGGGAGCTGCAAGGGAGCACACCAGCTGCCATTCCTTCTTCCACACTTGCTGCTGGTGGTGGCGGCATGTGCAGGAGGGGCCCAGTGAGTGGGTGCACAGCCACCGCTCCCAGAGGCCAACTGTCTTCCTCAGTTGCTGCTGTTGGGCAGCAGCGGTGGACACAGAAGAACGGTGTGGCTTGTGTGGCATGTGGATGTGTTCCCCAGAAGCTCTGGGTTGCTGCAAAGCAGACCAGAGTCTGGAAAGCCAAAACACATTCCTAACCTCAGCATTATCATTGATCCACATGTCACAGTTTTGAAGCAGCTGCAGCTAAATGGTCTAATGGTCCAAAAATGTACAGCATGGCGCATAGAGCCACATGGAGTGGAGGGTGCCATTTCAATCCCTCTCCTCTGTTTATAGGGTTTATCTCTTATCCATCTACCTTTGTACAACAGCAGCACTCACACAATGTTTGCATGCTGGCATATATAGGGAAAAAAAGAATTAATTGATCCACGGTCACTTTAACTCATTGCAAGGAGGTGGATGATACACGAGGCTAAGCGTGTCTAAGTCACTGCCGTTTTTTGCTTTTTTAATATTCACCTTGTATAGGAATACAGAGATTATCATGCTGAGTCAGAGCTATTTGCTAGTTAAGAGCTTGCTTCTGACAGTGGTGAGCAACTGAATGCCTCAGTCTTCAAAGAAGATGAAAGAAATTAAGCAGTAGGTGGGACAATCTACTTTGAGTGAAGGTTCATCCTTAACTCCTTGGATGTCTGGGTATTGACTCAACACTTGAAGTGGTAATTTGATATAATTTTCTAAAGCCTTTCAAAATCCTTGGAAGAGCATGTTGCCTCCCTTTGCCTTCTAAAGTCAATACCCTTTGAATCCAGCCAAGCCTTTGCCTTCATTGACAGCCGAAGGCAGTAGCCATCTGCTGTGCGGGTGTGTTTTCCAGCTGTCTTTTGCAGGACGTCTCAGAAACACACGATACAAGCCAGAAGTGGGCCTGGCAAGTGTCCTTCATTAGTGTCCTGCTTCCACATGGTCAAGGAACGTTGGGAAATGCCTGGTCAGTATTTTCAGGAAATACCTGAAAAGCAAACTGTGTAGAATTGTAGCTAGCCACGACTCTGATCTTTGCACTCTGTAAGTGCTCTTAAATGGTCTAAAATTCACTGCCAATGATAATTTTCTTTCTCTCATGCTGAGATTTGGGTTCTGTTCACATTTAAATTTTGTACGGATGTTTTTGCACTCCTTTTGTGCACAGTACTGCTAGGATTGCTTGAAGGCACCGAGGAGTCTTTTTAATAGTTCAGTTTTCAACAGCCAGGCACCAGTGCTGTTGGTGACAAAGCCAAAATGGGCACTGCCTGCACACCAAAGGCGGCATCTGCACACTTGGGGGAATCCCAAAGTATGCAGAAGTATCTAGGGGAGATCTACACTACGGCTGCTTGTAGGTTTTATGCAAAGTGCATTTACAATGGTTGGAAAACCAGCTAATGAATAAAGGACAATTTCCACTGTGGCGAAAACATGAAGTTGGGTCACATACAAATGCAATTGTGAATAGCAGGGGAAGTAGGGGAAATTGGAGAGGGGAAATGCTCAGAGGAAAAAAAGTTTGGTTTTTCCACCCATTTAGCTATATGCAGTTATGAAGTGGTGGAAAATAGAAAAGGAAGGAAGGAAGGAAGGAAGGAAGGAAGGAAGGAAGGAAGGA
>NW_025335505.1:497298-499835 GCF_004798865.1 Varanus komodoensis | reverse complement strand
GCTTTGCTTTGCTTTGCTTTGCTTTGCTTTGCTTTGCTTTGCTTTGCACCTTCTCCCAGTGCTACAGTCACAATCTACCATCCTTCCAGCTACTTTTTAGCTCTAAATGGGCAGGCATTTAATCACAGCTGTCCCACCATCACATCTAGTTTCATGCACCCCTTTGTGCTTTGGATCTCCACAATGGGCAAGCCTTACCTGCTCTCAACTAGCACATGCATTACCCCCCAGATCTGCGTGCTCATTAAGATCCTTGGAGAAGGCCTGTCTGGTTGTACTACCACCTGCAGATTGCCAGCTTGGAAGCAGCCCTTCTCCATGGTGTCCCCACCCAGTCAGGAGACGCCAACAGTGGTGTGCTCTGAGCACCAGTTAAAGACACAACTCTTAACCCAGGCCTTCCCAGACGGATTGCACTTCTCATCTGGTTTGTTAATTATGGTGTTGGATTTTCTTTTAATGTTTCTATGGTTTTTATTTTAAAATGTGCATTTGTTTAAAAGTATATAATTTTTCTCTGTTAACCACTTGGAGCAGGGGTCCTCAAACTTTTTAAACTGGGGGCCAGTTCACTGTCCCTCAGGCTGCTGGGGGGCCAGACTATAGTTTGAAAAAAATATGAACGTATTCCTATGTAGACTACACATTAAAAATTAATTAAAATTAAAATTAATTAAGCTTAATTAAAATTAAAAAATAATTAAAGAATGTTTGCTCCACTCCCACAGGCTGCAGCAGAAGCCCAAGATGAGGTGGGGAAGAGCCTTCTCTGGGCGAGCCACGGCCTCCTCACCAAGCCTGGGGGCAGCTGCTCGATGGCGGCAGCTTGCCCATTTAAGGGTGCGACTCCCATGCCTCCACAGCTCCTGCACCCCCGTGGACGTGGGTCACATGCTTAAAAATGGATTTTAAAAGTTATATTTTGCTTACCTTGAATCCTTTTTTAGTGTCTTCATCTCTCTCTCTCTTCCACCCTCCTCCCTTCTGTTCCCCACTCCATATTTCTGCTCTGTATATGCATGCAATGTGGGGGCGGAGGTGGAGCTGGCGCATGCGCAGTTGAGCTTTTACAATTAGGTGCGTGCACCAGCTTTCTGCTCAGTTTCAAAGAACGCCTGCACTGGCTCAGAGTTTTTGGACTCGTTTTCTCCAAGTGAGTCCAAAAGCTCTGAAACGGGCCAGATAAATGAGCATGGCAGGCTGGATCTGCCCCATGGGCCATAGTTTGAGGACCCATGAGGTTTTTTTTACATATGGTAAGTGCTTTATAAATCTATCCAGTAAATGAATAATGCAATGATTGTCTGCTTCAGGCATGTCACTGTTCCTAACAATCCAATGCCCTGCATGTCTACTCTGAAGCAAGTCCCACTGAGTTCAATATGGCTTGCTCCCAGCATAGGGTCACTAACCATTCAATTTTCTAGGAACCACTTAGCGCAGGATGCTTTCCCTACATAGATCTATAATGCTGTACAGGAAAAAAATGCATATAGTAGATTTATGTGAAGACTGTATGCCTGTTCACAGTGTGATGGTTACATCTGTATGACTGCTTTCAGAAGCGGTGTTTCCTCACCCCCACCCTCCCCAAACCAGTGTAGAGAAAAGATCATGAATGAATCAGTCCTTGGTCAAGACGACTCAGGGTGAATGTAATTGCTACTAGTGCTGCTATAAGACAGTCAGTGCACATCAGTGCACTTTACAGATTAGCATAAGCAAGGCAGGCACCTGCCAAGCAGTTTGAAGCTACATTTCAGCAATCAGCAAAGACAACAGAGCAAAGGAATGGAAAGGCAAGAGCAAGAGCATGAACGACTGTAGTTATGACATGACAGATTCTTTTCGGTTGAAGTGCCAAGGAGAAGGAGAAAGAGGAACAGAAAAAGGAAGAGGAAGAGAAAGAGAGAGGAAGAGGAACAGAAAGAGAAAGAGGAACAGAAAGAGAAAGAGAGAGAAAGAGGAACAGAAAGAGAAAGAGAGAGAAAGAGGAACAGAAAGAGAAAGAGAGAGAAAGAGGAACAGAAAGAGGAACAGAAAGAGAAAGAGAGAGAAAGAGGAACAGAAAGAGAAAGAGAGAGAAAGAGAAAGAGGAACAGAAAGAGAAAGAGAGAGAAAGAGGAACAGAAAGAGAGAGAGAAAGAGAAAGGGGAACAGAAAGAGAAAGAGAGAGAAAGAGGAACAGAAAGAGAGAGAAAGAGAAAGAGGAACAGAAAGAGAAAGAAAGAGAAAGAGGAACAGAAAGAGAAAGAGAGAGAAAGAGGAACAGAAAGAGAGAGAAAGAGAAAGAGGAACAGAAAGAGAAAGAGAAAGAGAGAGAAAGAGGAACAGAAAGAGAAAGAGAGAGAAAGAGAAAGAGAAACAGAAAGAGAAAGAGAGAGAAAGAGGAAGAGGAACAGAAAGAGAAAGAGAGAGAAAGAGGAAGAGGAACAGAAAGAGAAAGAGAGAGAAAGAGGAACAGAAAGAGAAAGAGAGAGAAAGAGGAACAGAAAGAGAGAGAAAGAGAAAGAGGAACAGAAAGAGAAAGAGAAAGA